>NW_001849561.1:24978-71764 GCF_000209065.1 Trypanosoma cruzi
TCTCGTGGAGGAGCAATTCACAATGAAATATTCGGGCTTCTCACTGTTTGATAGCATGGTGTTCTTTTCCGGGGAACATTCCCTGCAGAGACGCACTTTTGGCTCACTGATGCGACTGTTGACATACAGATGCTGCCAGTTCGGCGCTCGAGTCACCGCCGTGAGTTTCTGCAGCTCATCACACAGAAGAAAGGCAATGCGCGTGAAAAGTTGCGCGCGAGCTCCACCGCCCAGGTTATCCTCCGCCTGCTCCACCATAAATCCCTCATGCCACCTGCCACGCGTCAGACGGCCATCCTGCACGTACAATCCAGAGCCGTGCGCCGCAGAACTCTTGAAGCTGCCAGAAAAAAGTGCACCGGTGGGAAGCAACACCTCCGCGTTTCCGTCTAAATGTCCGTGCGAAAACCTCCCGGCGCAAATAACCCCTGACGGAAAGACGCACACGCCACGTCCCTCCGGTTTGCCCTCAACCAACGGCCCTTCGTACAGGGCACCGTCGCTGAGGCACACGCTCGCCACGTGTTGCATGGCGTCCAAGGCGGCAGGTGCCTGGTAATTTCCGCCGTATGTACCCAGCGGCTCCCCAGGCATTAGAGCGAGCCAAACGTCCAGGCAACGCGAGCCACAACACACAAAAAAACACAAAAAAGAACAGAACTGGAATCGTCGCCTCCGGAGGTATCTGACGTCTAATACAAATTTTAAAAAAAATTTTGCGTTGGGGGGAGGGTACAAACAAAAGAAAAAATTTGCTTCTTTTCGCCCTATTCCAAAAAGAAAAAAAAAAAAAACACCAACAAAAGTCTTCCGTCGCCGCCCACCAACAACCACAACCTCGCTATAAATGAAAGGCTCTTCACTACTGAGTAAATTAGAAAAGGAAAGAAAAAAAAAAAGATACAAACCAATAAAAAGAAAGGGCATGGACACAGTCCCCAATAGGATTGAAAAAAAGAAAAGAAATAACACAAATAAAGGGGGGGGGGGGGGGGAAAAGAAGAAAACACATTTGTTTGGTTGCCTGTTGAAGTCCGGTGGGTTAAAAGAGGGAAAAGGCGGCGGCTTCCCTCTTCACGCAGGCAACATAAACCGTCGTTGCTTCCCCCAAAGTGCCAATGCAGTCGTAAATCCCTGTCAAAGACGCCAAATCAACACACATCCACACAAAGAGTGTAGAAGAAAAAAAAAAAAAAAAAAAAAAAGGAAGGCAGTTGGTAATAGTGGTGGTAGTGTGGGGAAAAGGAAAGTCGCATGTGTCGACACCACTTCGCCA
The DNA here is from genome assembly GCF_000209065.1 of Trypanosoma cruzi. Classification (NCBI taxonomy): domain Eukaryota; phylum Euglenozoa; class Kinetoplastea; order Trypanosomatida; family Trypanosomatidae; genus Trypanosoma; species Trypanosoma cruzi. The sequence continues at coordinate 26,255 of NW_001849561.1, forward strand.
CACACATGTCATCTTGTCACCTGCCATTCTAAATGTATAATAAATACATAAATACACCTGTGAAAAGTAACTAAAGAAAAAAAAAAATTTTTGTTAATAATAATTATTATTATTAAAAGAAAAGAAAAATAAAAAATGAAAAGAAGATCAATGCAAAGAACAAACAAAATAAAAATAATAATAATTCAATTCATGTCCCTCCACAACCGAAAGCAACGATGATAATGGAGGAGGAGGAGGAGGGGCAGGAGGGGGGGGGGGGGAAGGGGGAAGAAGAAAACAACCAAAAAAGCCCAAATAACATCCATTCACTAAAATTATTTGGATGAAACCACTTTCCCGCAACCCGTCCCCCTTTCGTTTTCAGCCTGAGGAGGGCGGAGAGTCTTTTGAGATGAACTCTTTTTTTTTTTTTTTTTTTGCAATCATCGTTCGTTTGTTTATTTCTTTCGCTCCACGCGCCCCTCCTCCTCTTCACATCTCCACGTTTTCAGTTATTGTTGTTTTTTTTTTTTCTTCTTTTACCCACGCCTTCTCGGATGGGGTGGCCGCAATTTGTTTGCCCACAGTCGTCAAACACACACACAAAAAAATATATAAATATATTCAAAAGGGGATGTGTTGCCGCATTATAAAAATACATATCTTTGCATCTTTCCTTTGCTCTTCCTCCTCCTCCTCCTCCTCTTCTCCTTCTTTTTGCCTGTTGCATTGCTACCTACATATATATATATATTCTCGCTGCGTTTCCCTCTTAAAATGTTCACCGTACCAACTCCCTCTTTTTGTTGTTTTTGTTGTTGTTGTTTTATACCCTTCGATGTATACTTCACTGTTACCTTTGCCACAACATCAAAGATAAAATAAATAAAATTAAAATAAAATAGGCTCACTGTACGCTCACTTGCATATGTATGCACGTATGTATTTTATATAATATGTATGTACGTATGCATGTCTCGTCCCTCTCTTTTCTTCTCAGTGCATGGAGGCAAAAACGTACAAACGTACAACAATGAAGAAGAACACAAAACGTTTCAAACGGATACACGTGTAAACATAAAAAAAGAGTGAGAAAAATAAAAATAAAAAAAAAAAGGAAAAAAAAAAAGAAAAAAAGGCCAAGTACGGGTTTGCTATTCCAAAGTATTTATTCCTTTTATAGCTACTGCACCCACCACCTATCACAGTCGAGAGGGAAATTTTCCCATCAAAGCAAGCCCTTGTTGCAAGGCATGCTCGACAAGAGATAACTTTCGTGCCTCCTCTAGTGGAAGGGAGTTAAAGACTTCAAATACCTCCGCAAGATCAGACAACGTTTTAACAGCGTAGCGGAGGCAGGCAGCGGAAAGGTACACTTTAAATATGGCTTCCCGCTTTTTCCCTGTCATCGTCCGCATATATCCGCGACTGTCGCAGTACCTCTCTAATATCCACTGTGGTGTGGGAAAAAGCACTTGCATCTCCATTGGCATGTCATAAATGCCAAATGGACGCGGCAGCAGTGCCACAAGAGCCAAACTAGCAACATCCACTAATGGATCACCTGTACTGACAGAAGTAAAATTCATCACCCCAATAATATTTGCGGGGTATTTGTGCCGACCTTCAAAAGAGCGGTATGAAAAAAGAAGATCCCGTAATTTATAATCCCCATGAATCATCACGAGCTGCTCCGGAAAAGGAATAGATTGCACTCCAAGCCGCGTTGCGTCAAAGCGCTCAATTAACGCCTGTGATAAGCGCTCCAGTGTCTTAAACTGGAATAAATATGATCCATCTGGTAGCTTCGCGGTGTTCACCACTGCTTTATACCGCGCTATCAAATTGTTTATCATCTCAAGTAGCGGGTGGACTGCGTTGCCCACTGAAATAACGGCAGTCCCGTTGGGGTTTCGTTCCATTCGTGTCCGTGACAGAAAACGTGGGGGCGGCACATCATGAATTTGGGATAACGTCTCCACCGCCTTCTTGAAAAAAAGATACGGGTCAAGTTCCACATGGATGTGTCGACGCCGCACGGAATACGGCCGCTGGATTCGGGGTTGAATAAGTTTTCTCATGTCTGCAATGACCTCACCCTCAACAAAGCGACGTAGTGAAAACCGATAACCACAGGCTGCGTACGATTCACAATAAAGAAGACATTTTGCTATCGGTACGGTAGAATTCTGAGCGAGATAACGCATCATCTCATACTCCGTACGGATGTCAAGAGTTCCATGCGGCACGGGGCCATGGGGCTGAAGACGCAGAACGTAGCTACCAGTGCGAAGGGTGATGCGGTATGTCTTGAAAAATCCAATTCCCCGCATGGGCTCAAAAACAATGGGGCCAGACGATGTCGCAAATCCCGGCTTTCGAGCCAGTTGCAGGTTCTGCGAGTGCCGACTAGGAATCTCAATAGGAAATAAGTGTGGCAAATTTTGTGCGCAGTAAAAGAGAATGGCATCCTTATCATCCTCGTCAAGAAACTTCTTGGGTTCAAAGAATCCACGTGGCTCACAGGCCTCACAGGGTGGTGGTGGTAAAATCAGGAGGTTAGAGTTGTAGTCATGCATCTCCTCGTTGATCCATGAAGTCGGTTTTCCGTTTGCGTCAATTGGTGGTTTAAAAAAAGGCGAGATTTCTTTTTTTACCCCCGCCGCAACGTCTGCCCAAAAGGGATCTGCGGCCCCCACCGTATTCAATGCACTCAGCACATCCTCATACACGTCATACGCCCCGTTTTCAATGTAGTACACCTTATCAAAGGGACTATCCGATAAATTGCGGGCGGTCTCACAGTTCTCAAGGACGTCGTCAAACAAAAAGATGTGCGGCTTCACACCATACATGAGGGAATCTTGAGACGTCACGCGGGTTTTCTTTGCCTCTTCAATAGCATGATGAAAAATATCGGGAAATGGTTTACGCTTGTGGAACGTGTAACTCTGCACAAATGAATCAAACAGGCTATTGATGACAAAAGAAGATCGGCCGCCAGCATCGCCGTAGTCGATGGGGCACGCCGTGGGAAAATTAGACCATTTTGTTTCACTCATGTTGTTGGAGAGCGCCTTACTCATCCGTGCGTACTGCCCCTCCACCTCCCACGTGTTTGTCACCACCACCAGGCGAATCTCCTGTTGGCTTTTCATGCGTAAGTAGTGAAGAAGATTCAACACATTGCGTCGGGGCGTCACCTTCTCCATTGTGCACAAATACGCCTCGGGATCCATGAGCTCCCGTAGCAACTCCTGAACCACTGGGACAGCCAGCAGCGGATAACGTTCCTTTATAGAGGCAACCCGCGAGGGGTGGGCAATGTGCATAAATTCCAGTTCCTCCTTGTTTTTCTTGACGAGTGCAGTCAACATGAAGTCCATTTCCGCGTGATATAACGGGACAAACTCATTGCGGTTAATTTCCCCCAATTCCAGTCGCTCAAAGGCACACCGGATCCCCCGCACCTTCTCTGTGAAGCTGTGGATGAGAAAGAAAAGATTCGAGTAGTTTTGCGCCAGCAGTGCGGGGGATTCATCCCCCACAAGCGACATAAAATGCGCCCTCGCACGCTCAAATACACAACGCATCAACGTCTCTGCAAGGCGCCGCGTTGCTGGATACGGCGACGTCGTAAGAACGCCGGCGACATCAAACATGAAAATAACCTCCGCAGGCATTTTTTGCTTTTATTTTTTGTTTATTTATTGCTGTTATGTTCTTTTTCCTTTTTCCTGAAATATATACTTATATACATATATATATATATAGAGAGAGAGAGAGAGAAAACAAATGCGGTAAAATAAAATAAATTTAAAAAAAGGCAAAGAATGCAGCATCCACGACTCTCGCAATTTAAAACAGCCAAACGACGAAAAGAACAACAAATATATAAATAAATGTGATTGTGAGCCTCACAAGAACGTCATCACGACATGTTTACTCGCCTGTCGTTCCTGCACACACTTTTGTGCTCCACGTAACAACGCAGAAAGCGCCTCGTCGTTCCCCGCAGCACTCTGTGCCACATCCCACGCGGCAGCTTCATTCATCAGGTCTTCTGCAGCTACGCCTTCGCCCAATATAACGTGTAACATTCGTGCGAGCAGCCGTACCGAATCAAAGTCCAGCGGAGATGCACACAGGGAAGAAGGCTTGTTCTTTCCAGTAGAAACACCGCCAATATGAGACTTACAACGAGTTCGTAGTGAAAGTAACGCACGAGCACATTTTGACGACAACGGGACGGTGGCTTTGTCAAAGTAAATTTGGCAGGCATCGTACCACAGTGAAAGCGGCAAAGCGCCATGATACCGTCCAAATGCCAAAAGCTCTTCCCAAGTACCCGGTCTGTCACTCCCACAAACGTAATTCTTTCCCAACGCAACTGCACGCACAGAAGAGAGCAGCTGATGCATGACTATCCCATAAAGCCGTTTCCACTCCCGCAAAGTCGACTCAGAAAGCGACTCATGTGGAGCAAGGCTACAAAAAAAGAAAAACAAACGACATAAAACGTCTTGATTGTCGCACAGAGAAAACTGCAGGCGTGAAAGCAAAAGAACCACACGAAGATATCGCTCCGCCGCCCCTGTGCCAACGTCCAACACCTCACCCTCCAGAAGTTCGCATACAAAAGTGACGGTGTCAGTTATGCCAAGGTCGTAGTTTGGAGCATGTGACAGCATCACCAAGTGGAAATCAATGGCCTCCAACACCTTTACCCGAGTGACATGCGAGGCACGCGTTGCCTGTCGCAGCAAAGACACACAGGCACACGTGACATGCGACACCTCATCCGCGGCAATTGTAGGTTTCTTCACGCCGCTCGGAGGATCGCATGCATCCAACACCAATTGGCAGGACGTGTCTCTTCTTCTCATCAACTCATTTTTATCAAAGACGGGACGCCGTGCTGCTTTTCCCAAGAGAGAGAGGCACATTGAGTGCCTAATCGAGGGTGCGACGACTCCTTTGAGTGTTGCAAGAATTCCCTCCACTACCTTTCTTGTCAGCAGTGCCGCACGCTGAAGATGAGACTCGTTCACCGAGTCGGGACAACGTGCCATGCTGCGCAACAGTGCGTGGAGATGCTGCGCGTCAAGCAATTCAGCACCATCATCGGTTATCATACGCTCCTTCAGTGCAGTCATGGTTCGCAAAATTAACCCTTTCACAAGCACTTCTGTATTCTCGTCGGAAGTATGACAAGATTGCCGTTTACTCTCTCGCAACTTTGCGCCCTGCCGGGTAAAGGGATGTGTGGCCACATCCAACAGCTCCACCAACCCTTCCAGAAGCATCTCTTCTTTACCCGTCGCATCCATTTCCTTTGCGGCGTGCAACATAAGCGTGTCAAGCGCATCGCGCACGGTGACAATGACGCAATGGAGAGTGTTCTCATCAAATTTCCGTCTCTCCGTCAGCGCCTCTAAAAGCGGTTGGGCCCCTTGAAGCAGCAAAAACCAGGAATACAGCAATGCGTCAAATGTCATTGTCTCGTCCACAACGGCTACACGGAGACGTTCAAACACGCACTGCAACACGTCCCTGTATTCCTGTCGCAGACGTTCTGCCTTTGCCAGAGATGTGTCCATGTGTCGCGGGGCTGTGAGAAGAACATGCAACGCATTCAAACGTTCCAACTCCTCCTGCAAAGAAGTCGCCTTTTCTTCTTTTTTCTCAATAGAGTAAAAGTAATTCACATCCTCTTTATATTCATTCGTTTCTTTTGCTTCCTCCACAACACACGTTGCCTCCCTCTCCCGCTCTTCCAATACACGCAGTCGGTCTACGAGTGACAGCTGCCTCTTTGCCTTCACCTTTTCTTCCAACGGACGGCTCCAGCTACACGGGTCAAACGTGAAGTGTTGGTGGGGACGATAAATATGTTTCTCAGACCACACAAATGCATTTTGGCGGTCCTGAATCTCCTCATCGCGTGTACGGTCAGGACTTAATTTGCGCTTCAGCATGCGCACTGGAACCGTCACGGCGGTGTGCATCCAATGTGCATGGCAACGGGAAAAACACCGCATTCCCAATGCCCCCTATTCCACTTATTTCGCTTCACATCGCAAAATAATAATAATAATAATAATAAAAGACAGTCAACACAAACATATGCATACATACATATAAGGCACAGCAACCGCAATAACTCGAAGAAGTAAACTCACTGGAAAAAATATTTGCACTGCACGGCTTCATATCGATAGACAGTGTTAAATACACACACACACAAAAAAAAAAAAAAAAAAAAAAAGAATACAAAAATAAATAAATAAATTTCAGTACAGAAAATTCAATTTCGTGCACCCACTTACAGGAAGGAAGGGAGTAAAAAAGGAAAAGGTAGTTTGTTGCTGTTGTTGTCGGTACTATTATTATTGTTATTATTATTATTATTGTTTCTAACTTTCCCCTCCTCTCTCTCTCTCTCTCTTTTTTTTTTTTTATTTTTATTTTTATTTCAGACATCAAAATACAAAACGAAAAAAAAAAAAAGAAAAAAAGAATAAATAACGTTACACACGCTCAATACTTCGCCACTCGTTTAAAAGCTCTTTCATTTTGTGTTCAAACTCATTTATAAGCCGGGATCCGTCGTTATCGATACGAATCAGAGGGGACGTGGATGCGGCGCTGCTTTCGTAGAGAAGAGGCGAAATGGCATCACTTATAAAATGGTCCCTTTCATACGTCTCTGCCCCTTCAGTTGGAGGTGTCAGTTGAATGGCGCCCGGGTGTGTCATCTCCATTGGGGGCGAAGAACTGCCGTAGCGTTGCTGAGACCCCTCAAATATCTCCACGCTTCGCTTGTTAATGCGGGGAATAAACGTGCATTCCTCTTCTTGCCTTTCCAAGAGCTGACGCTCCACCCTTTCCATCTTCTGTCTTCGCCTCGCTAGGCAGGCCTCCTCTCTTGAAAGAAACTCTCCTAATTTCAGTTTAGACTTCTTCTCAGGCGGCGTCAAAGTTTTTGGTACAACATCCGGCCGTTTCTCACTGCGTGCTTTTCGCCTTTCGGCCATTTTACGAGAAAGTCGACATATTTCTGGCGTGAAGGAGTTTGAATCCACCGGGGGCTCCGCTACTTTGTTATACCGCTCCCGTGCTTTTATATATAGCATCTCTGTGGCCCTGGCGGCACTGCGAGTCCTCTGCTCACTCCGCCTTTTCCTCGCCATCTCCGTCTTCCAAGAAATACACGGCGTAAAGTACGGCTTTCCCGTGCAACCGTCAATAAGTTCACTCCGTTGGTATTTCATCATCAGCTCACGCAGTCGTCCTTGTCGCCTCTGTACGTCCTCCTTGTACAGGCGCTCCCCGATGTCTCTCACCGTCTCCTCGGAATGGTGGGCGTTTATGTTAATGTTGGGACGAAACATATGCGTTGGAACAAACGAATTCTCGGCAAATCGAAGAGCATATCGAGCAAAATGCGACTCCCACCCACGTATCGGGCCCTCGTACCCCGCCTTCTCTGCCATTTGCTGGGAAGCTTCGTTGATCGCAGGCGGCTGAAGCTTTCGTAGCTCGGCTATCTCCGCCTCCTCCCGTAGCCGTCGGACACGTTCTTCCTTCGTGTCCAGCCATCTCTGCTGTCGATCAGCAAAATCTTTATTCCAGCTTTGTGTATTGCTCCTGCCCGCCGTGTTGCACTGCTGATCAAACAGGGCTCTTGCCACTCTGTCTGCCGTGGCCTTTTCAAACACTTCCAGTCGTCGTGCCTCACGTTTCAAACCCTCTTCGTAAAGACGATCCCACGGGGTCAATTGCTGCTGCTTTTCCTTCTCCTCCGCCTCTTCTTCTTCTTCTTCTTCATTTTCTTCCAACACCAGCACCTCCTCCTCCTCTTCCTCGTGCTTCTGTTTTAACTCTTCCACCCTCACAATTCCTGTTTCCTCATCATCCTCTCGCTCATTAGCGGGGTGCGACTTCAAATTCGCCTCAAGCAGAGCCAATGCGTCGTGTGCGTCATCCGTCGACATTAACTTTCTTTTCGCAGGTATCATCCATCACCACCCATCCATCCATCCATCCACACACAAAGAGGGAGAGAGAGAGAGAAAGGAAAAAAAAAATTATTCACAGTAAATTGGAAAAAAGATAGAACACATAAATACACAGAAACAAAACAAAAAAGAGAGAAAGAGAGAGAGATGCGGAGCGATAAGTGGGAACTGAGAATGCTGAAGTTTGAATCCGCAACGCTACTGAGATGAGAAAATCTTACCTCATGATTCTGACCACTTGTCCCAATCTTGAAGCGCTGTTCTGTGGGGGGGGTGGTAATGATGCCAAGAAATAAATTTGTTCTCTGTTACGCACAAATAAAAAATAATAAAATAATGATAAAAATAAATAAATAAATAAACATAAACTCACATAAATAAATAACTAGAAAAAAAGGATGAGAAAGAACATATATATTATATAGCCACTCACAACAACAAAAAAAAAAAATAGATTTACACTCATCAAAGCAATCTAAGGGAGTAATACCCCATTGTATCTCATTCTAGCGTTTCCCTTTTCCCTTTTTCCTCGTAAGTATTTTCCGAGGATTTTAATACATGAAGTCTGCCTGACGAAAGTTCCTTCTTCTCATAGGCGACAAACACACACACAAGATCAACATCATCCCTCCCCCCAACTTTCACTGTAATTTATTGCTAATTCTCCTCCTCTTCCTACGACAACCATCATACAATAATAATCGGGTACCGTTCAGTCGTTCACCCGCTTTTTTATCAAACGCTTACTCATCCCCTCCGAAACTCGATTTAAAAGACCCTCCAGTCGATCGCATGCCTGCATGTGTAAAATTTGTGGCAACATCTTCTCCGATACGCCAAGCCAATTAAGAATCACATCCACATTCACAGCCACATCACCACCAAAGCGTAGTTGTGGAGAAAATTTTACATGTCGAAGAGCCTTCAGGTATCGATCATCCCTGGACCGTTTCTCGGCGTTCTGCTGCACCGTCTCCTCCGCAGTGGGAGCAAAAACGGCACCGGCTGCTGCAGCAGTGGCATCTCCACTGGATTTAGCATTAGAGGATGACTTTGTGTCCGATGAGTCCCCAGGGCGCTCCTGGTCAATCCTGCCAAACCGATGGAACACCTCCGCGTTACTCTTCGCGGTGAAGGAGCGCACAAGTTGAATCAACTCCTGAAAGTCCTGAAAGCGCGGGTTGCCCGTCCACGGGTTGGACTGGAGCAGCGTCAACATGAAGCCAACCTCAGCATCCCCAATCCCCTGCCGGGAGTAGAACTCAAAATTGTTGGTACCACGAAACCCGAGAATGACTACTTTGACGGCGCCAGGACGAAAGAGTTCTACGTTCTCCGTATTGATCTCAAGCACCTTCTTTACCGTCGTGTTTCCGTCACCGGGGCACTCCGCAAAGGACAGTCTCGCCTTGGGGAAGCTCGCAATGAGGCTCCCAGAACTCGTTGCCCCAGCCGAGGCGGTACCAAGCAGCAAAGTTGTCTGTTCCAGCTTCATGGTGAGTTTGCCACACGGAATGCGTGTGAGCGGGTTTCCCATACAGGGGATAATAAGACTTTTCTCCGCCTCGTCACTGGCAACGCTGGGTTTGTCACCGCCTTTGATCTCCTGGATGCTGGTGCTGCCTTTTCTATTGTTATTGTTATCACCGCTACTCAGAAAATTACTGTCTGATGATGACAAGATGCGTTTACTCTTGCCACTTGCCTTGTGTCGATCCAGCACCCACTCAATACCGTAAAAAGCTTCTTTCACCTTCCTCGTGAACGATGCGCGAGACGTTTTTATGCCACCATCCCGCAATCGCAAAAGAGAAACCTCCCTTTGCATCGACACGACCTCACCCACGCTGTTAAGGGAGTTAAATATCGCCGGCACTGTACTTGGTGTCACAAACACACTGCTTCTATACAGCGACAACTCCGCCTCCACTGTCCTGCGTTCCTCCTCACCCACTCCGTCCATGCAACCAAGGAAAATCTCTGTTGCCTGGCACTCAAACACATCCTTCAACTGCCGCTCCTTAAACATCGCGTGTAGTTTCTGCACGCACAACAACTCGCGGAAAGTGCGTCCTGTCGGTGAACACAACAAATTCCTCGCGTTATCTGCATTTTCAATGAGGAATGCTTTAATAAGCACGCTGTCAAGGTTGGCCACACCGGAAAGAACACCCTCAGAACGCAGTATAAAAGACCGTACCGCCAAATCAAAGCACGTCTTGTAACACACACACGCGGGAGATCGAGTCCTCAGCAGAATGAGACTAACGCCACCCAAGGTTGCCTGTTGCGCGTTACCAGAGCTGAGGTCAAGTCGCAACTTAATGTGAGATGCCGTGACGACAACGACCAGCACCTCCTCCACCTGGCCCTTACGCATCGCTTCTAGACCACGGCAAATAACGACACTCTTCCGTACATTCTCTTTTATGATGCTTGCACTGCGAGTAAACATCTGACGAATGCTCTGCAGCGACTCAAGCAGCGCCTTGTGCCAAAGCTCCTGCACAATGAAAAGCTGCGACAAATGCGGCGCTCGCACCGTAACTTCCAAATCAACACCTCCCGAGACATCAGACGGTGTATGAATGTACACGTTTGTAAGTTCCCACACGTGCTTTCGGCGTCGCAACGCGACACATGTCACTGCCTCTGGCAAAAACATCTCAAATGACTTCACTTCCAGCTTCGCTTGGCATTCCAGCTGCATCTTTCGAGCACAAATTGTGAATAAAATCGGCCCCGGCACAAATGCATTCGTGCCTTGAAAAGGCCCCAGTGGCTGTCCCAAAAATAGCTTCACGAAGAAGTCCAGACTGCCACCCCGCTCGTCCAAAAAAAGTGAGAGGGTTACCGTCGAGGCGGGCTCTGTCATCAGCACAAAGCGTAGTCCTGTGATGCGGATGTGAATGCTCGTAAATGTATTCTTTCCTCTGCTATCATGACCTGAGAATCCCGCGTCAGATGAGTGCTGAAATCCAAGTTGCGAAGAATTCGGGTAGTCTCCGCGATTCTGTTTCTGTCGCCGCAGTGCGATTAACCCGCTCGACGTTGCTCTGGACTGCGCCACCGCCTCGGCGAAGGCACTGGGCACCGGCAACGCCACATCGGCTATAGAAGAGTGTAGAGCAAGGTCGTTGCTGGTGATATCCCTCTCCCATCCCTTTACGAGGCCGAGTAATTTCGTCACGCGCTCACTGTTGCCGCGGTCATGCACCGTCGCCCACTCTTCAATTTCCTCTGCAAGCGACATGATAGAGGGCAAAATTTCAACCGTACTTGCCCGCAGCTCGACGCGGACAATTAATTCATGATCACCACTCGTGGAGTCACAAACAGTTGCCAACACCATCGTGGTGATATCCGGTGTTGGAAAGGCAAGCAGCTCTGCCATGGGGTACACCACAGTGGCAGCATCGGCAGCACCGAAACTCGCGGTGTTATTCTCCAACGCCTCAGGGGTGAACCTCACTCGCCTTCGGTGCGAACGGCCCATCTTACTTGTTGCGGCGTCAGAGGCCTGCGGGACACTGGGAGAGCCAACAGCGGCATCTCTCTGAATGGAGTAAACCTTCACCTCACCACGCTCAACCCGCATCGTCAAATCAAATTGGTACGAATTGGGGCTTTTATTGGCCGCGTTTGGCACATTTTGAAGAGTAAATGGATCGGCATGCCGTTCCTTTCGAGAAGTTCCCCCTTCTGTCGTTACATCCTCAGAAGGCCGTCGTGATGCAGAATATGGCAACGTGGCGGCCCCATCATGACTTGCTTTCGACACTTGACGAATTTTAAAAATGTCAGAGAGCGATGCGGACGGCATTTCTTTTGTGAACTGGCTAAGGATGCTCACAAAGCGTGTTGAGATCGAAATCTGGGGTGCGCTCATATCCATAACAGCACCAACTTTTACTGTGCTTCCACTCTTATTTACATGCAGCGGAACGTCAATAGAATTAACAAATACCTTTGAAAAGGAATTGCGGCATTCCTCACGGCTCAGGCTGGTGAGAGTTCCTAGTCCACCAAGAACGTGTGTGCGGCTAAGAAGATATTTTGCCGAAATGTCACTTTCCAGCGGTGAACCATCACTGAAATAAAGTTGCGCATCGTCCATCACGTATCGCGCCGTAAACGTCAATTTGGATGTGGCGTCCAGTTCTGCCGCATCAATGAAGCCACCAAAACTCTCAGTTGACCCTCTCGGTTGAATCACAGGAGCCCACCTCTGTGAATGAATGAGGCGGCACGCGAAGGTCGACTTTTCAACCTTCAGCTTCAGCGCCATGGTGGGAATAAAACGCCTGCGATTCAGTGCCAATGCGCCACGCCCAGAAATAAACACATCTTGGTCCCCCTCAATGACGTTGCGGTATGCCGCATCACCAAATGGCACAACTACAAGGAAATTCGACACTGTGGCAAAGAACTTGTTATCGGACCTTGCGTTAAAGAAATCTTCCTCTTCATCTGCTTCAGTTGCTATCTTTGACGGTGATGCGTAGGAGGGACGTTTACGAAACGCGGAGGTGCCTTGCGGCAACACCTGCGCCGTCAGTTCCTGTAGACGCTTTATATTTTCCCGTTGTGTTAGTTCCACCTGCGCGTCCACCTGCTTCCTTACGCGTGTCAACCGGCGGTAGGCTGCATGTTTGAAAAGCTGACGACGTAATAAACGACCCTCTCGCTGCGACTCAAACCGCAACTTCTCTGCAAGGTCTCTTGTCTCATCAAAGGACCGCCGCAGAAGCGGAGCCAGCCCGACACGGACAATAATAAGCGGCGACCTGACCGACAGATTCCATCGTGTGGCAGTGATGCCAAGCTTTCCAAGTTCATGCAAACCAACAGGAATCCCCCGCGATGCCGCAAAGATGTTCTCAAGAGCTGCCCGTACGTCATTTTTGTCGCTTCGCCCGCTGGAGAGTGTAAAGGACGTTTCAAAAAGGCCCCAAATGAAACCGCCAAGTGGGCGCACCAATCGCGCCGATTCCTCCGAGGCCAACGAAGCAGCGCGATTAGGCATCGCTGCCGCCATTGTGCTGGGTGCGGATACCTCGCTCTGAGACGCAAACATTGCTTGTCGTAGCGTGGACTGCAGTTGATCGTAATCGTCACGATCCACAAGAGCAATCTGCGCATTGACGACGTTCACCATCAATTTTGACATTCGGTACCTTCCCAAAAATGACATTTCCATCAGAGCATTGAGCTTCCGCACAGAGAAGCGCAGGTTCGTCATGGAGGTGAGGTACGACACACGGAGACCGCCCAGAAGAAACACAAAACGACCTTCCCATCCTGACGATAGTGCAAATGAAGTGTTCGTCACCGGCTGCTGGACACGTTCCTTCTCGCCTTCCTCCTCCCTACCAACAAAAAACGGCTTCGAGACGGCCGTGTACACGTCTGCAATCCTGTCCAAAATCAAAATCAAATGACTAATGATGGTCGAAGACACAGTTATCTCAACCGACTCCAATAAGCACATGCCGGTTCGCACCAGCTCGTCCTTGGCATAAATGGCATACACGCTTGGAAACTCCACCGCATGCCTCCCCGCCGAAGGACTTTCAGATGTCAATGTAAATGGATGTAGGTGGGCCTTAAAATTCAACCTCTTATCAGAGGAGAAGTTAAAAAATGCAGATGCGAGTGGAATCCTCAGCGCCGTGTGTATGCCATGCGGCAAATCCACTTTGACCCACACTTCATGCAACTGGACTGCACAACACGACGCATGAATCTTCTTCTGGTTGGGCAACGTCAAAGAAAGACAGCTATCACTAGCTTTCTCGCGGTTGAATTGGCGCATGGACTTGAGAAGCTTCTTTGCCTCTATCCACCCTTGTAACCATTCATGCACTTGGGCCTGCACGGTCTCAGTGGCTAGAGGACGATATGGCAAAAGGAAATAGACCTTTCCAACGTCAATCTGCAAGTTCATCTGCACTCCCTCAGGCGTAGCCCCGGGTTTCTTGTCAGAAGCTGCCTTTGAGTCACCATCGTTGGTGAGAATATGATTTTGGTCCGCATTATGAACGCCCACTGCCAATTCCTTTGCGGTCGCAACAAAGACGCGTGACTCCTTATGCTCCTGCATCGACTCCACGGGAGCTCGCATAGCGGCCCTCGAGGTGCCCGGCGGCACGATTACATCGGCAACATACTGCAACAATATAGATTCGGCAAAGAAGGAAGCCGTTTTTCTCAGATGCAACTCTGGCGTGACGGATGGTGGGGCCGCGCAGCGGCTCTTAGAAGCATGTGAACGCGCCCTCTGCGCCAAAACGTGCAGCCGCTTTCGTATCCACTCAGAAATCGCCTCCGTGAAGACGTGAGTCTGAACGCACTCTCGCGAGCTGATACGCTCCGCTCGGGACTCGACACACCCAGTGAGGTTGACCACCTTGAACTGCATATAGTTTAACTCCGAATGTAAGAAATAAGCGTCAAGCTGGCGCAACGTGAAGATACCTTTAATCACAACACCCAAACTGCCACCAGGCGCTTTCATATTAAGAGGAGGTAACTGTCCCTTCAACCATCTGAAATGTCTATTAGGCGACTCTATGTCACTCTCCGCCACAATCGATACCACTGTCACCCTCTTCTTTGCCGCAGCGAAAATGCGCAGCGCTGACGGATAACATTTGACCAACAATTCTTCAATTTCCCCGAGGAGCTGCACCTCCACATCGCGTCTTCCCCGCTCCAATGGAATTTGAGTCTGCAATTCAGAACTTGGCAAAGATGCACCCATCATTCTTGATGCAGTCGGAGGCACGGAGCTTATCATGCCCATGTTCGACAAGGCACCATCACCATTCCACTTCAATGGAACCCTCGCAATGAATTTCGCCGAGGGACGCTTCACCTCAATGATGTTAGACAACCCCTTTTTAACGTGTATGTAACGTCCTTCGCGGAAAACGTCAATAAGTTCAACACGGAATAAGTTTATATTTCCAACGCCCTGAACGGTGATACTCGCCTCAATGCCAAAGTGCTCCAGTGAGGCAAATGGAACATCCATGGACGAAGATTGTTTGGGAAATACAATGTCACGGAAGCTTTCTGTACGTTTGTGGGGAAGCAGGATGGGAACAGGTACGGGGGTAAGGGGGACATTTTCTCTTTGCTGGGCCTGTCGCATGTTCTGAAGCTGCTGCAGCATCGAATGGACTGAATGAGCAAAAAAGAAAAAGTCGCGTGTGAGATGCAGGGCAACCGTATCCACAGAGAGACGGCACGTCCCGCTCCCTATACCTTGATGATTGTCACGCTTTCCACGCCCGCACAGAGATGTGAGGTATGCCACAGCCAGTGTGTCCTTCTCTTCATCGTATGCAATGCCGGGAACTTTTATTTGCAAGTTTCCACTACGCACCGCGGGCTCATACTCAATCTGTGTGATGACAGCAAGTGAGGAAAGCGTGACGGAAGCAGACAAAGCGCGCTTCTCGACCGGCATTGCGGCATGTGCTGGTGGCAGAGTTTGCTGCATGACAAACTGAAAAGACCGCACACCCAGAGTCGTTGCGTACACTCCATTGGCCTTGTCGCCAGGTGCTACATATTCTCGAGGAACCGGAAGATCCGTTAATGCCTTCACCTCAATGCAAGGAAAAATGACGCTTGTAATCTTTACTTCTGACAGCCATCGCTTTTGGTGCGCGCGATTCCTGCTAAGCTCCTTTCGAATCACACGCTGCTGTTGTATTTGTGCCCCTGTTTGACTCCCGTCATCGTCCAATTCGTTGTTACCCCACGCACTCGAGGTTCCCTGCGAGAACGAAGTCTTCGACATTGGTGCGGCCATGAGGGATTGGTAGTAGTGCACCTGCGTGAAGAACCGCGCCTCGGCCTCAAAAGACAGCTTCTCCAAGAACGGCCTCGTCAAAAGCACTGTGATCGGTGCCACCGCCTCCACGTGCAGATGCTTCGACGTGGCCCCCTCCCGTGAGCGTTTGCGGTTGTCGGTTTGTCGTAGAGCCCACGCGTCAGACTCCTCGTCGTTGTCACCGCCGAGGGCAAGACTCAACATAGCCTGCGCCATGCAAAAGTTTGGTGCTCGATGGGGACTCATGGACGCAAAGAACTTTGTCGACGGAAGCGGCGCGTGAAAGCACGTGAAATCGCGGATGCCGCCCTTTGCTTGCCGTGTCGCCGCACTGTAGTTCAGCGACGTCACCTCGTCGTCAGCCCGCGAGTGCAGAAAAAACGGCCGCAGAAACGATGTGAAAGATTCCAAGGGACGCAACATAAAATCGTTTGTCAATCCGACATCTCTCACCAAAGAAGACGGTGGGACCACATCAACAGCAGCATTCGCAGCGGCAAAGGCGTCGTTTGCGAGAATCGAAGTGCGATCACTCCCCGTGCACTCCATCTCTTCAAACTCGTCGTCTTCCAAGTCCTTATCGCTTGTTGCAGAGAGACACGTCGCATACCGTTGAGAGGTGTTGTTATTGTTGTCATTTGAAGAAGCCCTTTGCAAATTCACCTCCGCAGAACGCGTAGAGCACGCAGACAGAGTATTTGTCGCCAGCGGGCTTTCAGGTTTCTCTTGAAAAGATATAAATTTCTCTAAAAAAGAAATCGTCGCTCGGCGTGCGCTCCCTCGCAGGCGCTCCTCTTCCTCCTCATGTGTATCTTCCTCCCCGGCGCCGTTTGCATGCACCGGTTGTGTGCCACTTACGCCCGTTTCTGGCTTCTTGGCAGTGCTCGTCTCCAGTGGGGTCTCTGTTGCAAAAGAAGGACAAAAGTTAAAAACGTGATCCATGTCGTTCTCGTCCAAAAACCGCCGCTGCTTCTCCAAAGGATGCTCAAGTCCTTGGTCGAAGGGATACGCCGTGCAGTTACGCATGCGCAGCGACGTTTCCACGTGAAACACCTCCAAAAAGTCCTCACTGAGTTTCGATTCCTCATGCGCGCTGAGTCGACAGAACCCACGCAATGCGATGTCCCGCACAGCAGCACTCACACGACTGTTGGAGTTCAGGTCGTTGAGGGTCGAGGAGGCAAGTTGCACCCCGCGCGGAAGCTGCAGTTCCAAGTAGCCATCGGGGCCAACACGCACACACCCCGCGACACACTCAAGCGACGCAAGGATCGTGACAACAGCGTGGTCCTTCGCCTCGTCCGCTGCCGCTTCAAAAGCCTCAAGGTATTTGTTGAAATCCACGGCCATCAATTCGGGAATCGACTCTGAGAAGGGCACCTTTAAAATGGGACCGTCGCGGGCAAGAAATCGCTCCAGTGCCAACCGCGCATCCGTGATCTTATTGAGCGTAGCAGATCCCTTCCTTCTCGTACAGCCTTCACTCCGGACGCGAGAAAACGGCAAAATGTCATCCTCCGTGGGAAGTATTCTGATGGTTTTACGCCGCGGGTGCGCCGACTGCGGCATGAGGTGCTGTGCAGAGTACGCCGCCCGTGTCTTCGCGGTTTCAATCTCCCGCAGAAGTCTCGCATCACGCAGAGGGAACTGTCGCATTAGCGTGTTCAGTAGCTGCGTCAGCATTGCCACCTGCTCCACAGTCACCTCAAATGTGATGCCGTCAAGTATTATATTCATCGCCCTGTGAAAAGGTGTCCGCATGGGCATTGGTCCGAAGTGCTGGATAGAGCTAATCTTAATTTCTCCCAGGCAAAGGAATGACCCTTCCACGAGATTGTCTCCATCCTGTTCAAAAAAACGTCCAGTGATCGGAGTAGCTGTGATGCTCATGTCAGTTGAGGCGCACTGTTTGATGAAGGAAAAGTTGAATTTGGCACCGCAAAGATTCAACTTGGGTGAGTTCTCCTCGCCACTTCTTAGCGTGACGTCCATGTCTAAGATATTGAGAGTCATGCTGAGTTCCTGAATAGTACAACGTGGTTCGTCCTTCTGCAAGTAAGCATTAAACCTCCGACGCACGTTTTTCGGTACATCTAGCTTGGGCTGAATCTTAGAAAGTGGCCAAAAGAGCTCTTCAGGTCGGATTACACACTGCGAATCACCAAAGAGGTTATCGATCAACTCAATAAAAGAAGAAATATGCGGAGACATCAGAAACCCACGCAGGCCGGTTAGTTGAATGTCCATGTGAAGATGATTGAGAAGCTTCGTTCTGCCTGTTGCAGGATCCACTGGTGTCTTATCCTGTGGCACCGTCTGGTTCGGTATGTACACGTTCTGCAACCCCCTCAGAGAGATCTCATCGGCCCGTGCAAACGGCTCTGTGGTACCCACGAGTCTGTACAGCGGATGTGTCGGCGGGAGGCTCAAGCTCACATCAACATCCCGCAAGATCATCTCAAAGGGGCGCTGCACCTCCGTTGACGCACTCAAAAAGTACGTGTCATTTGGCAGTGTAATAAACAAATGGCCCGTGCCGTTGATGTAAAAGTTCATAAAACTGTTGAGGGACTCTTCATTCAGGTCCTCGCTGAAGACGACGTTCTGTGGGTTGCAGTTCAAATGCAAGATAGCGGGAGCTGTAAAAAATAACTCAATCCGCTTCACATTTGGGCTGAACTCCGTCACGAACCGGCTGTACGTGTTGTAAATCTCCGTCGTCAGTGGCACGCCGTGGTACATCTCAGCCACAAACTGCCAATCCGTAATGAGGTCCATGAAGAATTCGACGTGGTCCATGTACCACCACACCTCCAGCTCGCCAAAGGAAGGCAGCACGTTCCATAGTTTCCGCCCCGTGTACACGCGATCGTCTTCCCTGTCAATGAAGAGTTCAATTGTACTCATCCGCGCAAGCAACGTGCTCTCTTCTTGAATGCCGTTTGTAGCCAGTGACACATTTCTCCCTGAAAAGAGACTCTCAAACCACAGCTTATTCTCACCACTTAAAAGAAACTGCGGCTTTTGTATGTACTGCGACTCGCGGCCCAATGTCATGAGTATAACCCCCTTGCGTCCCGAGTCACGAATGCCAAAGGGCGGCGAAGGGCAAGGTGCTTTTCGCTTAAACGGCACCGTCACACACGTGTCACGAAGAAATTCCACAAGCAGCTCCAAACCAGCGAGCGGACGTGGTTTGCTGAGCTCAAAGTTCAATGACTCAAGCGGCTTGTATGTGAACGGCAAAAAGAAGTTTTTTAACTCCATAAGCGAGTAGTGGGACCACGGGCCGTAGCAAATTTCAGGGACGTCAAGGAGCACCTCCAACCCCATGTGCGGTAGTTCCACCTCGCGGCTCACCTCTTCGCCCGCGTAAACATTTGTCACATCGCGATAGAAAACGATGTGTATGGTAGAGTTCTCCTTGCCGTTAAGGAGCATGCCGTAGTTACGAATGAGTGATGACGCCTCATCAATAACAAGGCCTTGCGTTTCATTTGAGGGCGTGCCCCTAACCATCATCATAAGCGATTTACCCCAGGAGTTCTTTTTCTCCTTGTGGAGAGGAATATTCCTGTCTTCCTTCTCCTTTTTCATGGGGCACCAGCGCGCATGCACCTCTTCCAGCGTCATTTCTGTAACAAAGCGGTAGAGGTCAATGCTGGGCATGCCATCCATCGTCAAGTAACTGTGACACTCCCCACGCTTGAAACCAAAGTGCAAAAAGTACGGGTGTGCAGCACCGGCCCCACCAATATCGGCGTAACTTCCGTACATCTCAACCTCCACGGCACCAATAAAGTCAAACAAACGCTGTACAATGCTCTTTGTGTTCTTCAAACGCTGCTGTTCCTCCAACGCCCTCGTCAACGACTCATCACTGTAGGTTTGACTCCCATCCGAGTCACCACGTGTCAATATCCTCATACCTTCGTCCTCGTTTGATTGATTCCTATCCCGCGCCTTCAACAGACGACTAAGAAAACCTCTCATGGTCCAACCATGCAGGGAAGGACGATGCGTCACTTCGTGAGAATTTTCAGAAGCGCCTTCACTTGGTGCCAATTTTCTGTAGTTCCATGTGGCATTATAAAAGCAGAGGCCCAAGCCGTTCAAGTGCACACGGACTTTGCCACGGCTCTGTGGTATCTGCACAATGTCTATATTGAATAAACTTGTGGAAACGCCATCATTATCATGAACTTCGCCAGTATCTTGGTTTGATTCCCCTCGTTCGCATTGAGCTCCACAATCCACTACAGATGAAAAGTTGGAATCTACATTTTGATTGAAGGCGAATTGTGGGCCTTCCTGCCCCATTTGCGTCCACGGAGAAAAATCCCTGTCGTTGCTCTCGTCATGATTGCCGTGGGGACCAACGTAGTCTGCTGTGGAGAGAAGCGTGTCTCCATTCACACCATCAACCTCCCTAAACGGTGCCACAGCGGCGCGATTGCCAACATCCAATTCAACGAACGGTGCGTCCTCTGCCATCTCACTGCCATTTCCCTCGAGTCGCACCCGCACCGCCCGTTCATCCCGCAGTACATCCACAATCACGCCCTGCACCCACTCCTTCTTCACCTTCACTCTGCAGCGCGCGCCCTTCAAATCATCGAACATGAATTCCTTCACGACCGTCCATGACGGGTCCTCCAACCACGAGTCCCAGAAGCAAAAAGAGACGTACCCGTCCATGAGGCGAAGCGACAGGTTCTCATCCTGGTAGAAGAAGTCCTGGACAAATATGCGGCAACTCAGTGGGGCGATAAATATGCTGCCGAGACGCACACGCGCTGTTGACGACAAAATGCAGTACCGCAGAAACAGCTGGACGGCAAACCCCAATATTTTGTGCGTGTACAGCATCGTAAAGAGACAACACAAAAACAGAAAAATGACGGAGAAGAGTAACTTAATAAAATCCGTCGCCTTAAAATCCATTGCAGCTTGTGTTCTTTGCCTCCGCCTTACGTCACCTCTCCACCCCTCTCTCTTTGTTTCTTCTTTCCCCAGCTCGTGTGCGCTGATAACCGAGACGCTCCCCGGTAAGATGCGTAATGGTCCGCTACCTCCTTTATTGTACTTGGGCTAAAAATAATAATAATAACCACAACAAACCTCAGGTAGTGGTAGAAAAAGATGATCCTACAAAAACAAAAAAAAAAGGATTTGACCAAATAAGCAAACAAATATAGCAGTAAGGTCAAGGCAGAGCTTACTGCGGTTGTGCTACTTCACCCGCTTCCTAATTTTTCAAATGATGTCTCTGTAGAAAAAAAAAAAAATACACACGTGTCGGGCACGCCCAAAACGGTGCCAAAGAAAAACTTCCTCCTCCCTTCACCTCCGTAAATACAAAACCCCTTGTTCCTTTCAAATGCCTGGTGTGGGTATATATGTATATGTGCGTATTCACTTCGGGGCAACGAGAGAAAAAAGGGAGAGAAAGAGGGAGAGAAGTAATAAAACCACAGCAATGCATAAAATCAACAACACCCACACATTGCACATGAAAGCAATTTCCATGAAATTATCAGAGGTTTTAAGCAAAATAAAGTTCCTACAACTCGTCACTCTCGCTCTCTTCCACAGCAAAGCGATTCGCATTTGTATTTTTCACCACAAGCGCCTTCGCCTGGCGCACATCCTCCTGCACCTTTTCCGATTGCATTTCGGCAAAACGCCCCTGCAGTGTCTGGGGCTTCCCTGTCTTTTCCTCCATCGCGATCCGGGCTCGTTTGCGGTACGCAATCGAGTTGGGAAGGACACCCGTTCGTGCCAGCTGCGCCTTCGTCTCATACTCCGACTTTGTGAAGACACCCCCACGGCGCTGCACGCTGGAGTAAAACAGCATCTGCTGCTGCGACGGGCCCGAGACGGATGTCCTGACAACCGTGGCGGAGTGCTGCCCGGCCTGCGGCTGAGATGCCTGAAAGGGCGAAATGAAAGCGGCGGGAATCGTGCCATCATCCACGACTATTGGAGCCTTCGAGCGAGCGCCGGGGTGTCCCCTCGTCTTTGCGTGGGGCTGCCCGTGACGTGGCGGGCGGTCGTTGCGGGTGGTGCGATGATGGCTGTTGGTTCGGTGGTGCGGCCTGTTGCTCAGGACATTGTGCTTCACCATCGACAGAACTATTCTCACTGTACAGAAAAAGAAAAAAAAAAAAGAAAAGAAAAAAAGACAACTGAGGCAACGTCGGCCCTCCCCGCAACTACTCACACGGCAGCAAAAACGCAGTCCGCATGCACAAACCACACGTTCCCCACCACCGCCACTGCCGTCCTCGTTACGTGTTTCTGGTCGTTCTCTACATCACACCCAAAGGGACGAAGAACTCACGGGCCACACACGTCCCCCACGATCCGCGGCTGCCGCCCCAACTCACTCCGTCACCTGCTGCGCTTCCGGGGAGAGTCGAAAGCGGAGCAGTCTTGAGCCCCCCGAAGCCTCGTCCGCTTCCACCGCGTAGATCGTCTCCTCTCGTGAGTCCAGAGCGATGGCGCAAAGAGATGGGCACGTTGTGCGCACAATGCCGCTCACCTCGCCATCCCTCCCAATGACCGTAATGATGCCGCCAGCGCCTTCATTGGGTGAGGATGACGATGAAGATCCCTTCATGTCGTACTGGATCACAAAAATGGAGCCGTCACTTTTTCTAACGGCGATGGCGCTGGGGCCCATTCCCCCTTGCAGCTGCGCAAAGACACTTCCAATGTAGTACGTCCCTCGAAGCACAAACCGAAGGACGCGGTTGGTGCCCTGCTCGCAGACATACACGCTTTTGTCGCTTGTCACGGCAATTCCCGTCGGGCGTATGAGACCACGACGACAGAGTGGAACAACTTGGCTGTGCCCCTGCAGCGTGCGGAAGACGGCGCCCACCGGGTCGGCAAACGACGAGTCACCCTCTGCCCCGGCGTCGGTAAAAAACAACTCACCGTCCGGTGCGACGGCGAGAGCTGTCGGTCCCACAAACTGTCTATTTTCAAAGCTGTTCAGGTAGCGCACAACAGTGTAATCCACCTCACCACGATCATTGTCGCACTTCTCGTCCTTCTCAGCATGCCCCTTGGCATTTGGTACCGCCTCCAGCTTCAGGATGGCGTTCTCACTGCGGTCGGTGAGGTATACATCACCGTTGCGGGGATCGATGGCGAGAGCATGTGGCGAAGTCTCCGTCGCCATGATGGGAATCATCGTGCCGTTCGTCTTGTTGAGACGAAGCAGCTCTCCGCTGCACGCGCATACGGCAAATACGTCGTCGTTTGCATCTAACGCCAGGCCTGTCAAGAGACGGCCCGGAAGCTCGGCAACAAGTTCCATTATAAAATGATACTCCGAGGAGTTATGCTTGCAGCCACGACCCTCCACTGTCCCTGATGCTGGCAGTGACGATGACTCCTTCACAAGTACCCTTTTTGTTGTTGTTGTTGTTGTTCTCCACATCGAAAAAGAATACGCATACATACGTCCACACACACAAAAAAAAAAAAAAGAGAGAAAGAAAGAAAGAGAGATGGGTCTCAAAAAAATGAGAAAGGGGTCAATCACCCCTTCAGTCAAAAAGTTTCTTCTCTCCATTGCTCACTCCCCCGCACAACCAGCCTTGCACGCACAGGCAAATACAAGAAAAAATAAAAAAATAAACGCAGCAGTTTGTTCCTTAACAACAATGTTAGAGTCGCCTTCTTCGCACACACACACTCACACTCACATCTGGATTCTCTCTCCATTATTCTCAGCACAATTGCCAGCCATCCTGCAGGAATTCAACACGGTCATTAGAGTAATCGGTGACATCTTCACCAACGTCGCTAAGATCCTCAAGTATTTGCCGCATCTCCTCCACTGTGGTACTTGGGGCACTCTGTTGAACCCCATGTCCGGACGTCGTGTTGTCCTCCTCACCCTCTGTTTCTTCCTCAATGAGGTGCACATGACGCTCCTGCTCCACCCAGTAGTGGTGAAACAAAAACTGCAGCACAAGCCCACACACCCACCGAAGCTCAGACAGAAGGGGCAGGGCACCGTGCGCCACACGTTGCCGCACCTCCACCGCCTCCTCGGGAAAGCCAATCAGTCGAGCCCGCTTCCTGTAAGTGTCCGCCGCCCCACGAGCAAAACTGCCTGTCATGAGATGCACCGCACGTGATATCGCCGCACCATAAAAAGAAACAGCACCCGAAGACGAAAGCTGATCTCCTTCGTCAAGTGAAAAAGCCTCCATCAGAAGCGCTGTGGCCTCCGCATACGCCGGAAGCTGCCGGTTTTTACGCTCACGTGCCTTCCACACAAGTTGGATGCGGTTCAATGCCTTGCGCCTAGCTTCTGTCAGGCCCGTCCCGTCCTGAGGATCAAATAGCATTTGCTTCACACGCTTCCACTCATCCCACCCGTGTCCAAACACACTCGGCGCTAAGCGGGAAAAGGACAAAAAGGGTGCAGTAGAAAAGGCGAACTCCCCTTCCGCCGACGCAGAACCCACCGCCTTCGTGTTTGAAACGTCGGCACGGATCCTTCCAGAGGTGCCTGTAGGCGCAACAGCATCCAAATCGCCCAGTTCCCCCAGTCCACTTTTGATGCAAGTTCCCCTTTTGCGCTTCTCGTTGGGTGAATTCTGCCACGCCCGACTGCGCTTCCTCGCCGTATTTTTGGGCATGTAGATATCTATATGGATATGTGTGTGTGTGTGTGTCAGTGCCCACTCCGCTCCCTTTTGTGATGGCCCGGCAGAAAAAAAAAAAGTGAAGGGTGTTGTATTGACCAATCGCAAAAACAAAAACAAAAAATCAATTCTTAATAAAACAGCGGATTCTATGAAACGCGGAGAACAAGAAGACCAAATAAAATCCACAAGAAGAGACCCACTCAGCCACGCGCAAAGAAGAGGACCCCAATGCACTGCAAGGCAACTCATATTTTTCTTTTTACCAAAGCAAAAGACTTCACGTGCATCCAACCAATACAAAAGTACATTTTATCCTCACACTGCACCTGCTGCGGAATTTGTGTTCCGCTGTTGGTTCGTAAAGGCACGCATGGTGAGATCATACGTCGCGAATATTGCAGCATTGGATGGAAAGGAGCGAACAGCAGTGAGAGACCATCCACAATACAGAGCACGCATGCCACCCTCAGCATACAACACGCGCAGCGCCTTTCCAAAACTCCATCGTGAAAAAACGGGGTCTACCTGCATACGAGTCTTGACAACATCTGCAGGGAAAAAGACGGTCCAAAAAGCCACACCGCTGCAGCCTCCAGCAAACATGAGCCGCCATGGCGACAACTCCGCTGTCGAGCCTCCTAAGGGCGTCAGAAATTCCTTCATCTTGTCGTATGTGCCACAGTAGGCAGCAGTACCCGGCACCTCACGGGCCAACATCGCAACACCGCCTTTGTACAGCGCCGTCACGCCACCCCGACGCAAAATTTTAACCGTGCAATCTGTGACGCCATGGTACTCCCGCTGGCCTGCCGGCAACATGTTTGCCACCTGCAAGTGGCACTTGACAAGCTCCAGTGGTGTTAAAAATACCGTTGACGCCACACCACCGCCAACGCCGCCAAGAAATATTTGCCAAGCAAGCGGATGATATTCATCCGCACCCACCCGTCGCAGGGTCCACTTGTAAAAGGAGAAAACAACAGCGTGCTCAAAACCGGAGCCTAAAAAGCGTGTTGAAACCCCATGGTAAAAAGAAAGCATGCCCTCGTTCTTCAAAAGCCTTGCTGCACAATCCCAATATCCCCTGTAGAGCGAGCCGTAAGCCTGCAAACGGACCTTGATCGTGTCAAGCGGGTATTCCAGAAGTACTCCCACCACTCCAGAAAATGTTCCAGCAACAAACGTGTGGAAGTACTCTTCTGCCATTCGCACACGGCAGAAATCCGTCCACCACTACAAAAAATAAAATAAAATAAAATAAACGGAAAGACGTATGAAGCAACAGAGGCATCGTCCAAAAAAAAAAAAAAGACTACATTTGTAAGACATTTTTGTTCTCGTATAATTTTCAACAAAATATGATGCCCTTCACCTTTTTTTTTTCCGGTGCTCCTTCGTGCGTCCCCGCATGTTTCGCCCCGACACATGCCAGGCGCCACGTCACCTTCAAGTTCTCTTCATACTCGGATCCAACAAACTGTGACTCGTGCCTCTCCCACTCCGCGAAGTCCATCAAGCTGTTCCTCGGTGCTTCCTACGCCACCGTCATGTCAACTTCCTTTTCCTTCCGAGCGCAAGGGGCAACGACGGCTGCGGCAGGCCTCGTGCTGGACTCCTTCGCCATACTGCGGCCAAAACAAAACCCCCGTCACTTTTCGTATGCGTCTTCGCGACAAAACTCAAATGCGCCACTAAAGAGACGAAAACAAGTTTGAATTTCCTCCACCAGAAACAGCCGCTTTTAAAGGCAAAAAAATGAGACAAGGACGTCAACTCCACCAATCACCTCCCCCTGTTCGCTGTTTTTTCATGAAGAAGAAGGCGGGCGGTGGAGCCTTATTGCCATGATGTACTTGCACGGCTGATTAAAGCTAAACAATAAAAAGTAAAAAAAAAAAAAAAACGGCAACACAAATGGGAGAACACACAAAAAATGTGCGTGCCAGCGATGCCACACGCGTGCGCCAAAAAAAAAAAACAATCAAAAGGCGCAATTTCATAACTTACTTATTTCTCAAAACAAAAACAAAAAAAAATACATATGTCATCTGATCCACTGTTAGCACGCCATGCATTCATTTTTACTGGATTATTGCATAAAGCGCGTGTGTTCTTTTGAGCGATAAGGCCTTTTGTTTCTTTCCTTCCTTCCTTCCTTTTTTTCGTCATTTCTTTTTTCCCCTTCAATCCGACCTGCCCTTTTTTCTTCTGTGGGTACGTGTGTGTGTGTGTGTGTGTGCGGTGGAAGGAGTTTGCATGTGGGAATGCACGCAGAAATGACTTTTTTTTCTTCTCTCCATGCATTCATTTGAGAGCCGCGTCCCCGCACTTTGGGGAGCGGAGTGATGTCAACTCCAACGCTGAGGGCAAAGGCCCAAATGTTCCAAGGAAAAAAAAAAAAAAAAAGAAAAAAAAATAGAAGAAAAAAAATTATTCTTCGCTCCTTTATTTTTTATTTTATTTTATTTATTCCCTTTTCCCCCGCCCTTCCGTTTTACCAATTCAAAATATATTTCTGGACTCCTTTTTTTTTTTTTTTACGTTTATTTCCCTCCCCCATCTTTTTTTTTTTCTTTTTCTTTTACATCGGCCATCCCATCATTTCCCCCTTTTGCTTTTTTCCTCTTTTTCTCCTCCCCCGCATCTTACACTGCTCCTTGCGGCTGTTGCTTTTACTCCCTTCTTACTCACTCAGGGAGAGTGAGCCGCAGGAGAAGAAGAAGGAGAATAGAAAAAAAAAAATTATATAAAGAGTTCAGTCGATGGCACCCACAGAAACCGTCATCGCACACGTGTCACATGACGATGCATCCACCGCTCGACCCACCACCCGCCGCACTGCGTCCCTTGTACTTTGCAAGCCACTGCATCTGCGTTTGGTTGATGGCACCCCGTCGCTTCTCGCGGACGAGTGTAATGGCGTCAAGAGGCTCCATGCCGCCGTACTCCACAAGCGCCAGAGCCACGAGTATGGGCGCACGGCCAAGACCAGCCACGCAATGAATGGCAATAGACGCAGGCTGCGTGGAGGCACCAGAAAGCAGCTTCTCCTTCTCCTTGTCGAGGAGTTGAAACCAACTCTCTACCACCGACTTTGGCGGTGCAGCCCCGTCGTCAAAAGGCCAGCTGTGTACATCAATCCCGTTCTTCTCCAGCTGTGTGGCGTCGTATGTCAGACCGCAAACCCGCACGAGATGACGCACATGACGCCTTTGAAGTGCCTTGATGTACGTGGGAAAGTTACTGGGTGACGGGGCATCCAAAATCAGCAGATTAAACAACGTTCTCGAGACGTCCCTTCTATCCTTGCACTCAATCAATGTGCAGTTGACGTCCATTGCCTCTGAAAAGTCGTATTTCTTTTACACCAAAAGAGGAGAAAAAAGATATACGCGCCGTCGTTGAAGGAAGGCGGAGCTGCGGGAGGGGGCAAATGAACGAAGACCGGATCAACACAACACCACCTTCAGTGCAGCCAAAACGTCTTCTACCAACAAAAATGGAACTTAAGCTATGGACAACGAGAACAACAACAAAAATTTGTGGAATTCACGTTCGTCAGCCCACCAGCCTTTTACCTTGTTTGCTACACGTGAGGCTTTCCTATGCTTCTTCTATTGCGGTGGAATTGTTGCCGGCACAAACACCCCAAGCAAGCAGGAAAAGGTCAAAAAGGAGGTATATATACATACACATAAACGCAACGTGCATACGTGTATGAGATGGCACCATTCCTTTCGTGAGTCACCATGCATGCAAAAAAAGAGACCATAAGAAATATCATTCCTCACCCCATGGCCGCTTCCAACGTCCCCAGAAAGCGGAAATGTACCGCCACCAGCCACGGCTGCTGCTAATGCGTTCTTCTCCATGCGGTGCGGTGGTATTCTGCTCCACCTCCGTTGCCCTTTCGCCTTCAGCTCGCGGGCATTCTTCAAACGCCCATTTGGCGTCACCCCCGCCTTTCCGTTCCCCACCATGTTATTCACTATTTGTTGCTTTTTCACAAGGAGGGGCCCACAGCTTGGGCGTGTCACCGTAACTTACCCTTTGCGGCGGTAATATTTACACACCCCGGCGCCGGTGATGAATAAAATCTTCTTGTGCCCCACGCGGCGCGTGCAAATCACCCTCACCGTGTCCGTCTTTTTTTGTGTTGGCACCAATCGCCCATACGCGTGCAACCCAAAGAAACACACACACACGTGATTGCTGCTTTTCAAACAAAGTCCTTTCCGTTTCTAAACTGTAAAAACACAAAAATGTACGCAATAATTATTCTCTCATGTGACACAACCACCTCTTCCCTTGCATTGGTGGCGGATTCTTGCACCACTTTTGCCTCCCAAAGAATTTCCCCCTCTTCCTCCCCATATACGCCGCCGCTACCGCATCTCATTCCTTATGGAGACACTAGAGAGAGACTCAGTTTTGCCCCAAAACTAACCGCCGTGACATATCCATGTGTCTGTTTCTGTTTCTGTATGTATGTGTACTACACACATGTATGCTGGCACCGCCGGGTTTATAATACAAAGCTCGAAAGCTTATAAGACCATCGCCTCCTCAAAAAAAAAAAATAAAAAAAAAATGCCAACACCTCCCGCCAAATCTTTTTTTTTTTTACGTTTTTGTTGTTTTTTTCCTTACTTATTTTTTTTTTTATTTTTTTTTCGTTGTTCTCGACTTATTTTTGCCTTCATGTTTTGCTTGCTGTCAGATGGAGAGTTGCGGCATTGATCCACAACTGGGCACTGCAAAAGGAGGTTACGCAGCTCTCCCCTTCCCCTCCCAAAAAAATAAATAAATAAATAAATAAATAAAATGACGATACATCACATAGAAAAAAAAAAAAAATGTATTTATTTATTTATTTATTTATTTATTTTTAGAAGAGCCATTTCCACTGTCTCAGTGCTTTACATCAAAGTTACCCCACACTTACATCAACGTGCATCTCGCGCAGATCAAAGACCCCTCATTACCCTCCTGATGACGCGGTTTATAACGCATAAGCCAGTTCAGCTGCACCTGATTGATGGCGCCTTTGCGCCGCCCTCGCACGTAACCCACCGCATCAAGTGGCGGCATTCCGCCGTACTCCACAAGTGCCAGCGCAACCAAAATGGGTGCTCGGCCAAGTCCAGAAACGCAGTGGACGGCAATCGTCTCTGGGGGTGACTTGTTCTTCTCCTGTTCGAGCAAATTCAGCCAGTTGTCAATGACGGTCTGCGTTGGTGGGGCACCGTCGTCAAAGTTCCAGCCGTGCACCACTATTCCCTGCCTTTCAAATACCTCCGCATTGTACGTTGGGCCACATGCCCGCACAATGTGCCTCACGTTGTGCCGCTGAAGCAATTTCATATACGCAGGTACGCTGCTGGGCGACGGGGCGTCGATAATGAGAAAGCGGAAAACAACAGCGTCGGACTCCCCGCGCTTGCACTCCACCAGCGTGCCGTTGGCCTCCATGACGTCTAAACACACACACACACACAAAAAAAAAAAAAAAAGCCGAACAAATAAATAAAATAAAATAATTCGTAATAAAAAAACAAAACAGAAATAAAGAAAGCATCATAATAAAACAAAATACTTTTAAACCTCCCCCCTCCCCCTCCCTCTCTCTCTCTCTCCCTCCCACACACATACACATCAGTCAATCATTAAAATCAAATACATCATTGATCCTCATATTCGCATAAAATGCTGACACTCCTGGTAGCATATGTGTGTGTGTATAACTTACAACTGTGCGCGTGGTAAAGAAAAAAAAAATATTTAAATAAATAACCTTGCCAAAAAGGTCGTCATAAACAAACAATGAGCATTGTATTAAAATCGTCCAAACCATCAAAACACAGACGCACACGTATGAAATAAAAAGAAAAAAGAGAACTCCTAAAATTAAAAGCGGCATTAAAAAAAAAAACTTTAAGGTTAAATTCCCCATGAATATCCTTTAAATCTTTGCGCCAAAACCATTTACACGTCCACAACCGCATCTCATCTCCCTCTCCCTCTCCCCCCTTCGCACAGACAACCACACAGGAAGAAAGAGACGACAAGGTTGCAGGCGAACGGCACCGCCCCCACACCACTATTTCCTCAGAAGACCATTCATACACTCCGCACATCCAGTTCCGTGGAGTTATGGAAGTGAGGCGGCACTCCCCGCCGTGAGAAGACCCCTCCTTCTCTTCCTCGCTCGCCGGGTCCCACCTGAATCACGGCCTTGGGAAACACAACGCCCCGTTTATTCCGACAGGTCGCCTCCGTCCTGAGCATGTTGACTGCAGTCAGCATGCTCCTCCAATCGGTCTGCTCCGCTCCAAAAAGCAAAAGTAAAAAAATAACACGCTCTTCTTGCATGAGAGCAGTTGTCCTGAGCGCAATAGCAGAGCAGCCAGAAGGCAAACACACACACACACACACAGATACACATAAAAAACAATATATATATACATTTACGACGTTGTAACTCAGGAGCTGCGGTAAATTTGCTGAGTTCCGCAGTCAATGCCGTGCGGGTCTTCACATGGTATTCTTTTCCTATTTCGAAATTTGTATTGCCACCCACATCTAGTTTATTATTCGCACTTTCACCACGGGGTTTCCCTCTACCAGTCCCATCTTACTCATCCTCCGTAACTCGTCCTCTTTAGGACGCGCTGCCACTTTCAATGCAGAGTCCTTGTGGAAAAGAACCCAATGCACGTCCCATGTTGCGTCAACCCAAAATTCTTTCCCCACAATAGATGGCCACGGGGCATCGATGATGCGGACACGTTTGCCGTGAACTTCGCGGAAGATATCATTTAGCTTGAATCGACCCATCATCGGTGTAGCCGGTATTGCCTCCGAGAGTGGCTGGCAGTACAAATGTGACATTTCCAACTCCCTCTGGACCGCAGGAGAAGCAGCGGTAGGGCCGGTGGATGCACGCCCCGCAGCAACAGAAGCAAACAAAGAAAGCACCAACAGCAGCCACAGTCTTCGATTCATCCGTCAAAGCCAAGCAACAGTCCTACAAATAAATAAACAAACAAATACCCTTTTTTTTAAAAAAAAAATAATAATAATAAATTTTATTTCTTTCCAACCTCCTCTTACAAACCAAACAAAAAAAAAAGGAAAAAAAAAAAAGAAAATCAGCACCCATCAATGTTGTAAAGCAGCAAACAAACAATAATAATAATAATAATATGTAGAAAAAGAACAGCAACAAAATACAACCACACAACCAAACAACCACAAAAAAAGAAAAACCCAAAAAATATATATATATATATACGGTTCGTAAAATATAACTCATTACAAAACACCACATAAATAAATAAATATAGTTATATATATTTATATATACAGTGTGTGTGTGTGTGTGTGTGTCAAATAAAATTGCTGGTTTGAAATATAACTCGCATATAATAATTATAAATGAGATTTGTGGACGCAATGATATGCTTGTGTATGTGCATGTAACCAATTTACACCTGCCAATACCATTTGCCTTCATTGCTCGAAACTTCATCGTTACACAATGTTATTTTTCATCCCCCATGCCTCTGAAGGAAATTCAGAACCCGTTCCTCGTACTCCTCCTTGTGTGTATTGTACAAACCACAATGAAAGGCATCCTCAGAGATGTACAACTCCTTTGGCTCCAGTGCAGCTTCGTAAAGTTGCAATGAATGACGGTACGGAACCAATTCATCCGCAGTACCGTGCATCAACAAGATGGGCCTTGGGGCAATCTTCCCAATACAGTGCAGTGCTTGGCAGTGTTTGGTAGGCTTATTGCCTATACGTATATTTAACCAGAGTGACGATGTACGGCGGAATAAATTTAATACAAACTTGCTGTACGTCCGTCGTGAAAAATAACCCCCAATCATCTCAACAATCTTCTGATCCTGAAGCGTCGCACATGTAAGCAGCGCATTTTCTGCAATAATGACATCAATCGTCTTATCAATGGCGGCTGCCATAATGACAGAAGACCCGCCAACACTCGTCCCTACGGCACATATTCGCTCATATTTATATGTATGTCGCATGAAATGGCACGCCGCCACCACGTCAAATCGTTCCTTCATACCATACGTAAACCCTCGCATATTTCCATCACTAAGACCATGTTCACGGAAGTCAAATAACAGACATCCGTATCCTTCCTTGTGCAAGAACGGCACGTGACGAAGCCACGCACGTCGATCTCTTCCACCGCCATGCACAAGTACAATGCCCATCTTCCGTCTGTTCGCTGCAGGAGGTGGAACATACCACCCGCGTAGCGTGTAACGATCCGTGGAGGTAAATGAGACGTCTTCATACTCAAGCCCAAAATCTCTCTTTGGATCATGGCAGTATCCGTTCCAATAATCCGGACAATTATGCATCGTTAGCTTCGTGGATTTTGGATGATGGTGATACCACGGCGGGCGAATGGCAATCTCCGACACAAAGTAGCCAAGACTCACAAAATAAAAAGTCAAAGTCACCGTGATAAATTGTAGTGCAAAAAAGGAGCCATTGATAAAAATAAGGATAACAAATGGAATTAAAAGACATATAACCGCTTTCCGAAGAACACGCGGGTTCACCATCTCAGCGCTCTCTACATCGTTGTCCCTGTATACGTTTTCTTCCTCTTTCCTTTCTTCATCGTCCCTTCCACTTCTTTCCAATGTCTTGGCTTCATTCAATGATAAAAAAAGTGCCAATTGACTCTGAATATCCGGTGGGGCCACTTGAACTGCTGTTTTGCCGTTCTTATCAAGAATGCAGGCATCAACTGAGTGAAAATAGTTAAGCAACTTCTTAATAAATGTCATACGACCGTGTGCTGCGGCAATGTGAAGGGCTGTGCGTCCTTGATCATCCAATGCGTTGACATCGATGTCGCATCTTCTAGAAAGGTTTTTCAGCACCCACACATCACCAACCTCCGCAGCCGCATGCAACTCTGTCATGGATGGAGTACAATAAAACCAATCCCCCCTCTTCCCCTTTGCTTCACTATTATTTATTGATTTATTTGGTTAGTTCCTTTGCCGTTTATATATATAATGAAAAATGACGTTCAAAACACACAAAACAAAACTCTTTTTCTCTCTCTCTCTCTCTCTCTCTCTCTTTGGCAGTAATGAGAAACAATCGACTGCAGACAAATGAACGCTATTTTTATTCTGTTGAATACTTTTTTCTTGTTGTTGTTGTTGGTGTGTGTGTATGCGTGTTGACTATTGTTCCCTACTAGCCTTTTTGAGCAGCCGCGATAAATTAAGGCAAATAAAAAAAGCAAAAAAAAAAAGGGGAAAAAAGATGGAAAAAGGCATCGCAAACACGTACAGAAAGAAATTCACACCATTCATTCCATCTGCCCCCTTCCCTAACCCTAACCCTTGTCGTTACTTCGCAGTTCTTCACTCAATATCAGTGAATGCATGACAAAATGTGTCCTCTGCGATGATGGCACGGCCGTTTTTTATTATTTTTTTTTTTTTGTCTGCCAAGGCAGCGTTGGTAATTCTCCCACCCCCACGCAGAGATAAATAAAAATGTGCGCACAAGATTTGTGTGATAAGACCAAGACCCCTCCGGAGGAGTAAAACTCACACAAAACATGCGCTTCAACGGCGCCACATCCCGCACCATGTGCACTGCCTCCAGGTTTTCCCCCGCCAAGCTAAAGGCGCAGACACCGCTCCACCTGCTTGACGGCATCACCCAAAAAGTCATCCATATTCTTTGAAAAGCCGTACACATGAAAGAGGACTCGCCTGCGTGGATGCATCTCCACGTTTACCTCCTTTTTCCTTTGCCTTCTTTATTCCTCTCCTTCTCCTCCAATGATGATAACGACGCCAGCGGTTGGGACCAGGGCGGCTTAGTGAATAAATCCAA
Organism: Trypanosoma cruzi; assembly: GCF_000209065.1. NCBI lineage: Eukaryota > Euglenozoa > Kinetoplastea > Trypanosomatida > Trypanosomatidae > Trypanosoma > Trypanosoma cruzi. The sequence continues at coordinate 60,682 of NW_001849561.1, forward strand.
AAACTCCACCGCAATGGCTGGAATATTCATCGTCACGTGGCGTCGACCGCACACCGCCGCCCCATCCACTACGTTACGGTAGAGAACTTTATTCAGGAAGTCACGGCCGTCCATGTTGAACACATGAAACATGACTTTTTTTTTGATTTGGCTGAGCTCCGCATTGATGCGCAGATATTCCACTTCAACAGGGTTCGGAATATCCGCGTAGATTTTTAACGCCAGCCACGGCAGCGGGTATGGCTAAGGGCGCAACACCTGCCAATACTTTATTAGAGCATGTCCCCGCTCTGCATCATGCCAACAACCCGCGCGTGCTCGTGGCCAATTCGCGAGTTCCAATACATGAAATCTTACGAAACAAGAGGGATGCATTCATTCTGTCGGACAGTCACCAGCAGAAGGCTGGTGCAGTTCCCCCTCGTCTCCCCCATTTTCTTCCGCCGGACTTCCATTCATGTCGGGGTGGGTAGTGCACCTCGCAATGACTTTCATCTTAAACTCTCAAAACACGCTTGCGCCGCCCTCTCCACGTTGTTCACAACGACACGCACGGTGGGGTTGCAGAGGGGTTGACGTGCGCTGTGTGATGGGCCACCGCTAAACGAAGACGCCGCGCAACGGACCGTTTTCCCAGCAGAAGTGTCTGCAGTTGTCTCCACTCAAACGGGCTGTGTTTATACCGCCAGGACTCTCGTTGGAAAAAGACAATAGGAAAGAAATTCTTTGAGAGTCTAGCAAGCAACAGTTTTTGTGTGCCTCACTTGAGTGCAAAACTGCCCGTGAGGCATCCATCACGTTACGCACCTTCTCCCACCTACGCGGCGCCCATTGATATGAGCGTCTCAAGGGATGGGAACAACATCTCTCGCAGTAATTGATCCGCGTGCTGCATGTACTTCATGGACTGCAAGTACACCATCTCAAACGCTAGCCGGCGCCTCGTGAGCTCAAGCATCAACTGTTCAGTCTCTGTGAGCGGCAATGCAGCATCACAGCCCGCTGCCTCTTCACACCGCGTTGTCAGCTCCCACATCAGCAAACGCACAAAAGTGGCCTTTTCGGTTTTTGTGGAAAGTTGTCGCTGAAGTGTGGTTCTCCATGCCCTGTTTCTTGCCAGCGGTGATAAAACCCCAGCCACCTCACGGCCTCGTCGGTCTACAAGTGACTGCATTCGAAGCGCATCAAAAATACTTTCCAAATTCGACCTTCCCCAACATTTGTGGGCAATCTGCGTGATGGCACCAGGTCCCAGTGCCGGGAACCACTCCACGATGAGCCGTGACACATCGCTCTTAAACAAACGCTCCCCGCTGTGCGCCAACTCGGGGGGAACGCTGCCATGAAACACCGTCAATACCGGCTTCCCCCCGCACAAGCCACCGTCACTCAAGTAAATAAGCATCGACTCCAGTGAGGCACGTCGCAAGGCATCCTGCTCCGTATGCATATTACCTTCGCCCACTGCCTGCATGAGTTTTGGAAACAACACCGCCGCATCATCCAAAACAGCAAGTGGTGAATACAAGAACCTCTGATGTTCTCCATGCACCCCCCGAGGAAATGCGGCTGCAAGAAACAAAAAAAGTTGATGGTTGTGGTGCTCACGGTCAGACAGATGGCCGACCGCGGAAGTTCCTAGGGGCTCGCGGCACAAATGACACCACGTGCCGCCAGGATCCAAAAAGAGATGCTTGTTTGGTGCGTCAAAGATGCGGTTCTGAAGCCAACAGGGATGGCCCTCCTGTGCAAAGGTGCTGCGACACATCGGGCTGCTGCCACGCAGCCCCACACGCAGATTATTCTTTCCATTCGACGAGGTGCAGGAGGAAAGCAAAGAAATGGCGGTGGCACCGGTGCTCTGCGAGGCCAACTCGGCCAAAAACGTCCTCTCTGCCTTGGAACGCCGCGGCCGCATCGAAGAGCCCCGCTGACCGTTCCTAGACGCAACAAGAAAAACCGCGAAAAGAAAGCAAAATACATAAATATATACACCACGGCATACACGTAAACATCACACAACAGCAGCAGGATACCGCCTCTCTCTCTCTCTCTCTTCTCTCATGGATTGGAAAAAAAAAAAAAAAACAGTTAGTATCCAAGGCCCATTCACGTCCATACACACAGGCAAATAAATAAACAAGCACACAAACAAACCGGCCTGAGTATCCAAGAACAAAAAAAAAAAAAGAGATCTATTCAATTAAATAAATGCAGACCCCACGTCAAAAAACTTAAAAAAAAAAAACAAGGGAAAAAACATGAGTTACAAGCAAAAACAATAAATAAATAAATACCCCCCCCCCCCCCCCAAAAAAAAAAAAAAGAACGCACACAAAAAAGCAAAAAACAACTACTACTAGCGCTATCTCATGTCCCTAAAGAATAGATAAAAGGAAAATCAATTTCCTTTTGACTCAATGATGCTACAACCTCTCTATCCTATCCCACAATTCCCCTTTCAGCCCCCACCACCCTCCCGGTTTGCCCATTCGCTACAAAAAATCCATTTACCTCCCACCCCACGGCCCTAGTTAAGCAGCAGGAAAGAACCAAAATAAAATCATGCGCTGATGCTTCCAAAAAAAAAAAAAAAACCACCCACGTCCCCCCATATTCCCCTCCTCCCTCTCTTAAATGCGCCCACACGCATAAATATCTTGCATAAAAATCAAATACCTTGACAACTTTCATATTCGTCTTGTAGAATTGAATCATATTCATAATAATCATTCCTCCTCTAAATTATATACCGTACGCATACATTATGCCCGGGCATATTTCCATAACAGAAACAAACTCAATACACTGGGTCCGAAAGACCACAAGTGGCCAACTCTTCAGGCAATTCTACCCTTTTGCCCCCGTGAATACATTTCGCATACACGTCGGTAATGGGATTATGATCCACTGCAATGTCCGCACGAGTTCGTTTTTTCCCTGAATCGGACGTATCAGAAAAGCGTACCAATAGTTCAGAATTTTCAGTCGTGCCATCAGATTTATTCGGTGCCGTCAAGGCTTCCACGTGCGCCTCGCGGTCCTCACCAAGAAGTACCAAATGGAAACAGTTCCCCGCCATCGTGCAGCCTGAGAAAAAAGCCTTGCAACCGACACCCTCGTAAATCCCTCGAATACAATCGGAGATTGCCACGTTTCTCAGTTGCACCTCAGACTCAATGCCAAGGTACAGGCCGTCACGACCTCCAACAAGACGGCAGTTTCTTAGGTACACCTTGGAGTTCTGCGTCACTTCTATACACGGAAGCAAAGACGTGCTGTTCCAAGCTTTGCCATCCACCTCATCCTCATCCGATACATTTTTCAAACCCAAAAAAGTAACATCGCACGCATCCAAAGTTGCATTGTGCGTTAAGCTTATACTTCCCTCGATTGTGGCATTGTTGCCCAAAATTGAAACGTGGGTGCGGGAAATGTTTATCGGGCCGCTCGTTTCCAACACATAATGATGGTTTTCAAGAAGAACAATACGGGATCCAGGTGTCCGCAGTGCCTTCTCCAGTTCAGCGGCAGTGGTTGTCAGAAACAAACCACCACCACCCATCATGTTTTTCTCCAACGCGGAGAGTTGAGCGGCATATCGCTTTCTGTCTACAAACCTCAGAAGCTCACAAACAATTTCGCGCGCTTGTTCAAGCTGCTTCGTGACGTCCGCCAACTCGTCACGTAGCCGCCTCTCGGTAGCTTTCTGGCGAGAGTCTGCATCCACCGTCGGCGAAGATTCACCCTCTCCATTGTTAACGGTCCGCTGGGACGCATGTCTCTTCATGGCGCACGACGCTTGCAAATAAGTGGCAGCGCCCTTCCCAGCAACGCACGGACTGACGCGGGACCATGCCTTACAAAAGAAAGACTGATGAAACAAAGAAAAAGAACAAAAAGACTGCGTTCTATGCATCGTCCCCACCTTAAAGAATCTTTCCAATCGTAACGCTAAATGTCTCTCTTTCCGTTATTATATTTTTTGTCGCGCTGAAGTAAAATGTCGTACTGCCGCACTCCCCCCAAATATTTTATGGCCCTTCAGGTGGCAGGCAAAAAAAAAAAAAAAAGAAGGAAAGAAAAAAACTCATAAAAGAAGGCAGGACATCCCCACATGTGGAATTATCTTTGCGTTTGTGTGTGTTTGTGTCTTTGTCGGCCGTGCAGCCGGTACACAACAACAGCCACCATTGCAACCTGAGCAATTATGCATGATCGTCAACATCTCAACTCCCACTGACTGCCAAAACAAAAAGACGGGCACACAAATATAAATATATATTTGTTTTTTCTTCTTTTGGTTTGAATGAGTAAACATTATTTTACCCGGTAAAATTTATTATACAAACACACACACAAAAAAAAAAGTGCACGGAGTTCCAAACAGTTAAAGCAATCGGGGGGTCTTGCAACCACCAAAGGAATTAATAAGCGGAAACGAGAAAACAAAAACCCAACAGTTTGTGTAAGTAATAAAAAAAAAATACACAAACAAACGAATAAATAAGAAAATGTGCTCAGTGTAAGAGCAAATTTATTCGCAGCCTACGATCCCATTTGCAAAAAGTGAAATCCAGTCTCTAACGCCGTTGTCAAATCCGTCCGAAGCCGATATTCCCAGTATGACATCGCGCAATGGCTTGGAAAGGATGGCGGAAAAATGATGCTCAGCACATCCGCCAGTACTTCCTCCTTCAGCAGTCGATCCGACAGTGTCGTGGTGAAGAGCGAGGGGGGTGAGTTCACTTCAATCAGATGGGGTCGCAGGCAGTCATCGATGGGTATGTCATACCCGTACAGCTCGAAGTTATGCCTGTCGTTGAACATCACAGACTCCATCGCCCTAAGGCTGTGATAAATCGCAAACTCAATGCTCCGCATCAATCCATCCGCGCACACCGCCCCGTATCGACCCTGCACAAAGAGGCACAAATTCGCCAAGGACCACTTCCCGCCATGCACCTCGTTGTATGCATCTTCGCCCTTCTGCAATGCCACGTTCGTAAGCTGTGAGCAGAGGTTATCATCCTTGAGGGCGTTGGCGACATAGGGAGTGGCACAAAAGCGGGCAAAGCCCTGCTCATGCAAGTACGCCACCAGTGGCTTAAAAGATGTTACAAACACATAGAGACGCAGATCAAATTTCTTTCCACCAATCAAAAGTGGATTGGCAACGTACTTGGAGACAACAAACGTGCTCGCTGGCAATCCCTCCGCCTCATCTGCCTCCTTCCTCTCTTTAATCCACCTCTTTAGCTGTGTGATGCGATTGATGAGAAAGATGCCGCGACCCTGTGAACGAGATGTGGGCTTCACAATCCACGTGCTACAAGGCTGCCGTCTAAACTCCTGCGTGAACATTTGGAAATCATTCGGAATGTTGTACGTCACGGGCACGCAATCTACGAAACGCAGCCAGCCGGATGGTTTCTCACTCCATTCGTACGGTGCCCGACATGGCGGCGTATACCGCACCATCAGCTGTGCATTGTTGGGGTCTCGAATGTACTTCTTGATGTTTTTTGTACATCAAGTCCTTCCGGGTCAGCTCATAGTGGTTCGGAAAGTGATTTATGATCTGCGTGTCGGTCAGGCGGTATTCCGCCGTGGAGAAAATGCTGCGCACGCGCCTCACATTCATCAAAAAAAAGTGCCAGTCGTCGGACATCACGTCTTCGTCCTCCAAAATCTCAATACTGTGCGGGAAACGCTGAAAGGCAAAGTGAATTACGTGCTTATCCAAGTCTGTGCGGTAACGCAGAGGCGGGGTGTCGTCCCCCTTTGCGCGGTCCTCCAATAACGAGAGCGGCGTGCTGGTTGCCCCTGCCGTTGCGACAGCCGGTGCTGCCACAGACGATGTTGTGAACGTTTTCTTTGTTGACATGACTTGGGCAGCCTTCGAGCTCCCATTTGCCTCTGTGTGCCTCGCAGTCCCGTACTCATTCCAAGACTGCGCTTCCTTGTGCCGCATCGATCCTCACGTTCTCTAAGCGAAGAAACTTTCGCGGTGACAAAAAAGAAAAAAAAACACCACCCGCGTTATTTTAGTTTTATTTATAAAGTCTTAAGTTCCCTTTTCAATTCACGGCCCCTCCTCCCTCTCTCTCCAAATAAAAAAAATAAAAAGGTTAGAAGGAGATGTGCGTACGTGCCGCTTATGCCTGTTGCCTTTTTAACGGTATCCCCTTCGGCCGGTTAAATCCGCCCCGTCCACACCACCGTTGGCTCTCCAAAATTGCACCCTCTTTGATGTCGGCAAAATAAATGTAAGAGAAAAGAGGAAAAAAAAAAAACGGCAATAGGAAGTCTCTGTGACTTTTTCCTAGCGATGTCCACGGCGACGCACCCTCGCCCACCGAGGGACAAGGGGGGGGAAAAAAAGAGAGATAAAAAAGTAATCGCAACAAAACGCACGATGGGGGTGCAATTAATCAATTAATGAGAGCTCGTCGCCCCCATTTCCCTGCTCGCCCTCTTCTTCTTCTTCTTCTTCAGTGTCGGCTGCTCTGATGAACTACCATTCACCGCCTCGCGTGTATCCCTACCGCACGTACGAGCAGCACCAGCAGCCGTGTGATGATGATTTTCCGTATGGCTTACTTCCCGCCGCCCTCTCTTTGCAGCCTTGCATCCGCCATAGGACGATTCATGCCGGTCTCCTTCCTCATCGGCACGTGTCACGGACAATGTTTCCGCCGACTCTCTGCGACGCTTGCGTCCACATAATTCCACTTTGTCTCCTGCACGGGAAACACTCTTCTGTTTCTTCATTGGCCTCTCCTCCTGCCCAGTGTTTCCTGGCGCCCTACCCCCGTCGTGTCGGAGGAGTTGCCTCACGTCTTCGTCCTCCTCCCCCAAGAAACGCCGAATTTCCGCAATAAAAGCCTTGTCATTCTGGCGCAGCATGTGCCGCTTCGTCTCAGCGCTGCTCTCCTCGCTGCGTGACTGCTTCTCAACCAGCTGACGCTGGGCGTTAAGTTTCTTTTTCAGTCGCCGCAGTGTCTTCTTGTCACGCCCCTCCGGCATTGCAAGGGAAGATGCCTTTTCAAGTGTCTTTTGCAGCTGCCGCGCCGCAGAGGGCTCCTCGCTTGACTGCATGTGAACTGGAATACGCCGCACCTCACCGTCACTGCTGCCACGCTTGCATTTCTGACGTCGCCTTGCTTCACGGACAGTGCCAGCCACAAACGGCTGCATGCTGGTCGTGACGCCACGATTGCTTGACGACAATGCCTCGGCCGCTCGGCAAAATGGCGATAAAAAGAGCAGATCCTTCACATACGAAGGATATGTGGCTGTCACGTACTCAAACGACTCCGGCAGTGTGACACATTCAACGAGAGGAATTGGTTCCTCCCGCTCAATCCTTCCTTTTGACGCCAGCATGCGATGCTGCTCATGTCGTGAGAGACGCCGTGGTGGCTGAAGGACGTTCAGCTGCACAGGAGACGTGAAATCCCGCAGACACTGTTCGCTGACCATCAGGAACTCGCCTGCAACCTCAACAGCCTGCTTGGCGGCATCTGCCACCATTGCGGCGTCGTTACTCGTGAACAACTGCTGCGCTATGGTCTCATACTTGCGTGAGGAGCGAAGCGCCTGCGCCACACTCGCAGGTAACGTCGCCTCTGTGGGCATCAGTGCGACAAATGTCTCCAGCGGTGTCAGAGGGCCACGGGCGTCACGACGGGGTTGAATGCGAATGCCGCGGCGATTCTTCAGGCAGTGGAGTACCGCCGCACGGAGGTGGTTGAGATGGGGAGACATGGGCGCAGGGATGTACTGGTAGTCGGGGCACACGCCGGTAACGGTGGTGTAGAGCGACCACAGCGAGGCGCGAAGCAACTCCATGCCTACTCCCGCATCGCAGTCGCCGGTGTAGTCGGATGCCTGAAGAACATCCGACAAAAAATCCACGTCGATGGACATCAAGTCCGGGGCGACCAGGCAACGCCGCATCGACGCCGCTCGCACAGTGCGGTACCGCTTCCACAAGATAGGTGCCACATCGCCCACCCCAGCGTAGTGGTCACCGCCGTTAAGAAGAAAAAGAAACACAAAGTCCACCCGCACCGAAGCGAGTTCTTGCACTGTTAGCCGAAACTCCCCGGCTCCTTGTGTTCCGCCACGCAGCCACCGGTACAGCATCTCGGAAACACTGATGAGCTGCATCGAAGAAGGCCCCACGACGAAAAGATTGTGGTACTGCGTCGCCCCCAGGCACGTCAGGGTGAGATCAATGTCATTGCCAATCACAACAACCGTGTGGTTCGGGTTGTACCGCTCGCCCCGCGAGAGGGAGGCGGTGGCAACGTGGGCAAGAGCCCGCGCGATCTTTGCCTCGCCCTCGCCAGCCGCCGTGGAGCCGTGAAGAAAGACAGGAACAAAGTGGGGCAGAAATCCGCGCCCACCTCGCAGCTTGAACTGCGCCGCCAAGGCGTTCTCCAACTCCACAAGAAAGAGGGAGCCGGGCGTCACGGCAAGTGATGTCAATTGCTGCGCACTGCCCGTGTCGAGCAGCGCCAACCGCCGTCTTCGAAGTCGTTGCGTTTGGAGTTTCGCGTACGGTGCGGGGCCATCGATGCATATCGTCAAGGACACCCGCGGGACCACCACCAGCGTCAGCAACGCCCGCAGCTTCTCCAGCACGGCCTGCACGGCATCGCGCTTCCTCATCGTCGCCGCATCACGGCCGAAACAGGAGTGAATGATGCAGTTCAAATCCACAAGAACGTGATCCACGTGTGGCGTCGCCGCAGGGCTCGAAGAAAGCGCCGAGTTACCGGCCGTCCCATGCGTCTTGTCGAGATCACGGGCGGCTAATGGCTTCTCCGCATCCTGCACGGTTTCGGGGAGAAATCTCGTGCAGGAGGAGGCGTCAATGAACCTGCGCAGCCCAAAAACGCCCATCGCACCGCACCAAACCAAAAAAAAAAACACAATGAACCCTCACAGAAAACTTACGCCTCCTTCTCACCCTTTTTTGTTTGCTTGTTTTTAATTCCTGGCCTCCGCGCCACTCTTTTTTTTTTTTTTATTGCCCAGTCTGTTTCGGAGTTTGCCTGTCCACCAAAGACACACACAACCACTCGCCCCGCAAGCCACCTCTCCGCGACGCAAATAAGAAAAAAGGCAAATAAGAAAAAGAAAGTGAGATAAAATGGATACGTCTGGTGTGAAAAGAACAGCAGGGCATCGGGAAAATGCACGCAAAATTAATAGGTCGCAGCTCAACCCCACAGCCACCTCCTCCACGCACAGACACACACACACAAATAATGGAAAATTTTAACAAACGTGATAAGATGATTCCGAAAATAAAATGACGGAAACAACAACAAAAAACAAAACACACATAAACCCAGCGCGTCCTACCCAAGTAGATGCACGCATGTACGAATGTATATTACGTGCATGTAGCCAACGACAAGAAACACCAACAGGAAGGGAAAAAAACAAAAAACGGTCCAGGCGTCAATGAAAATGGTGCCAATAACGGTGTTGTTTGCGTCTTTTCCTTCCTTTGTTGTTGTTCTTGTTTTCGTGTGTCTACGTGTGCGTGCTTCTTTTGGCCCTTGTGGTGCGACACCGGTGGGACTCCTCCGGTATGACTAAGCCACCAAGAAACCAAAAAAACATGTTGTGCCCCCACCACCACCATCTGCCGTGACTACACGGTCAGAGTGAATGTACTGCCGCTATCATCGTCTACGGGAGCGGCGATTGTCCTTTTCTTCCTTGACCGATGCCCTTTAGGATTCACTTTGGGGTCCTTCTCATCTGCCTGCGTGTGTGTCTTCGCCCTTCGCCCGCGGCGTCCGTCTTCCACCAGCGCCACATCTTCCGCGGCATCCACGCGCCTTGCATCCTCCTCCTCCTCCTCGGTGGGTTCCTTCGGCACGTCTGTTTCCTCCGCATTCGGCTCCGCAGTGGCTGGCCTCCTCCGCCGGAAGCGGTAGTATAGCTTGTTGCTGTCATCATTCCACGCAACCACCCTGTGACGCACGGCCGTCAATACTTGACTCTCCAGAGCAGAAAGACGCAGCAAATTCTCCGTGCGATGGCTTGAGAAGTAACCATGCACGCCATCACTGTTGCTTTCCTTATCAGTTTGTTTACCTGCAGCATTAACGCCATCACCAATTGCATGGATGGCCCTCTTCGCTTTCAGGACATCAATCCTTTCCCCATCGTCATCCCCCTGTTTCACCGCACTTGTTGAATCCGTCTCACTGAGTCCCTTCATGGCCCTAAGATTGTCCAAATGAACCTTCTTGTAGTACTCCATCCATTTAGGCAGAACCTCTACAAGCTGTCCGCTGACTCGCATCTGCCAGTCCGTATGAATTCGTGTGGCGGCAGAGAAAACATTTGTCAGCTGCTTTTGCTTTGGAAACGGCACGGGAATGTCATTTGCACGAAGAAGCTGGATGCCAAGATACGCCAAGTCCGTGTTGCCTGTTTCCTGCCCAACCCCAAGAAAGAGATCGGCCACCATGATGGCTCGTGCACGCTGGCTGTCGGTGGGAAACCCCAATGCCGTCGGGGCGCGGCCATTCGCTAGCCCAAGAATGAGACCGGGCAGAATCTCCAGCACGGCCCGCTTGCGCAGAGGCACCAGCAAGTCCATTGAGAGCTGACGGAGAAACGGCACCAACAAGTCCTCCGGCAGCCCGTGTTTCCGCACCGCCGCCGTCAGCGGCATAACCGGCTCCACTTCTTCGTAAAAAGCATCAAGTCCCTCACACAACTGCCGCCAGTTCTCTGCTCCCATTCCCTCTTCAACGGAAGCAGGGTTCTGCAGCGTCAAAGCGCCATCCGTAAACCAACGGCACATCATTTCTCCCGGGTGTGCGACATCCGGCGCGAGCCCACGCTCCAGCAGCACCGATATTACATCCACGAAGGGCGTGTACAGGAGGTAGAAGATGGAGCGGGAGTAGGAAGAGACGTTTAGACGCACCTGGTGTTCAATCTCGGTGGTCGACAACTCCTCTGCGGGTCCCGCCGTCAGCCCGCCCGTGGGATCATCAAACAGATTCATCTCTAGCGAATCAAAGGCGTTGGCGACATTCCGCTG
>NW_001849561.1:71864-75813 GCF_000209065.1 Trypanosoma cruzi
CACCCACTATCGCATACCGTCAGAAACGCTAATGTCGCCTCACAACGTCTCATGTCTTCGATTTCGATGACATCGCAGACGTCACGGAGGACGACATGTCCCTCCACTCATCGGCAGCTGTTTTCAGCAAATCCACAAGCGCGTCCACGTCACACCGGCTCACACACGCATCGCCATTATCACCGTCTGCGGCAAGAGCAACACAGATGTAAACCCGCCGCTGGACCTGTGTGAGGCCTAGCGAGACACGGTGCGGGTAGCGGTGGCCCCCGGCTTCGTTCATTGCGGAAGACGAGGCAAGAACGTCGCTCCACCGTTGCATGAGTCCCGCCGTCTCTTCATCCGCGAGCGTAAGCCAGCGGAATAGCACCATCCCAAAGCAGGAAGCATGCAAAGAGCAGTCAAATCGCCCATCCGCACGTAGCCGCCGCTCCAGGTAGCGCAGAGCGGCCTGGTGAGCTCGCACGGCAAAACCCACAGACGCATGAATACATGGCATAAGCATGAGAGCAAGACGGAAGATTTCGTTAGAACGCATCTCAGGGGCATCCAGCCGCAACGAAGCGACATCCGTCATACCCGGCGTACACCACGTGTTCCCACCCGCCTCATCCTCCGCATTCATCCCTTGCATTGTCGCCTTCACCTTGGCCACATCTGCGACGTACAACAGTGAAGCAGAAATATTGGCTGACAGGGTCGGCAGGAACGACGTTGAAACACCAAAGTGGATGGAGTCCGCAAGCAGTGCAGCCCTATGAAAGGTCGATGTACACTGCTCCCACATTCTCTCAGCCGCTGCGTCCTTCTCGTCAACAGATGCAAATTCTCCAGACTGTCCTGCTCCATCCCTAAAACCATACGCAGCAGAAGCAGCGGAAGCCGCAAGTGCCAATCCAGAGTGACTAGCGTCGATGTGAAACCATACTTTTATCCGATGACAAATTTCCGCCAGCTCCTCGAGAGGATCCACGGCACCGGTGGTACGGGCCCCAAATACACCACAGACCAATAAGGGATAAAGTCCGTTCGCAACATCCTCCGCAAGTGACGCTTTCAACATATCCGGCTGCATCGGGTAGTTGTGAACATGCGGAGAATAGACTGTTTTCAGTACTCGGATGTGTCGTATGCCAATGCAGCGCGCCACCTTCTTCAGCATCGGCTGGCACTGATCACTGCAGTAAAGCACCAACCGTTGCGACAGGCGAGCCTCTTCCTCTGGGCTCGAGAAGTGCGCACTCAGATAACGAGCATGAGCCTGCGCTCGGGCCGTTGTGAGGAGCACAATAAGACTCTCCAGCGATGTGCTGTGCAGCAGTCCACCGCCCCCAGCATCACCAGCACCAACATAAGGCACAGGACGCTCTACGGCTGAGATCAGCGCAGCAGGAGAAGCACTGTGCAATTCCGTGGATGAATGAGTCATGCGAGACTCCGCCTTCTTCATGACTGCCTCCGCACGTCGGACCCACAAGAAACGGGCCGGTAGGTGCAAGAGGGCCGCCACAGTGTCCGAAACTTCCTTTTCAAGCGAGGAGAGTGAAATAATGTCCATGCTGTGCGTGATAGAGTTATTCCAATGAGGTTTTGGGAGAAATGCGGCCACCAGCGAAGCATGAACCTCCGCCACGTGAGACTTTGTGTCGAGCAAACAGTTCGCGGCAGCACCGCGGCAAAGCAATTCTCCGAGACACCGTTGCCATTCTTCCGGAGTGGATTCACTTTTGCCCCAAAGAGAGGGAGCATTGAGGCGGAGTAAAAAAGAAGCATTTGGCACGCCGTGCAGGAGGCTGCTGAGAAACCGAGCACTGCGATCCAGCAATGCCTTCACGTTACGGCGATACCTCGGACGAGAGCCCCACATGGCATTTATCACCGCTTCTCACGTCTTTACCGCCTGATTCGCTCCAAAGTGTAGAATGTGAATACGCGTGCATGCAAAAAAGAAAAAAAGAGCAAATAAACGACAATAACAAAAATTGCAATGGTGAGAAGATTTATTAACATGCAGAAGAAAGAAGTTGCATGTGGCACATGGACAAATGCATACCCAGAGAGAGAGAGAGAGAGAGACAAAAATACTGCCAGAGCATCATCCACTCATGCACCCCCACACGCACACTCGCCCTCGCTTCCTCTTATTCTCCTCTTTTTATCCAGGTAGAAATGAAATTACACGAATTGTAAACCTGCCATCAATGGCAAACATCACCCCGCATGCATGTCTCCTCGTTCTTCCTCGCTTTCCCATTCCCTCAAGGCAATGGCGATTCGTTAACAATGAGCCTCTCTCCTCTCTCCTTTCTCTCTCTCTCCCTCCCCCGGCGTGGCCAGGATCGTCGCTCGGCGCATTACCCCTTCTCATCCTTCTCCTCGTCACTATCGTTCAACTTCACAATTGTGTTCTGTCGAGGCTTCCCGCGTGGATGGTTCAGTTCCCCGCGCACCACCCTCACCCTCTCCCTCCGCGCCGCCCTGTCATCCTCGCGACGGTCATACGCGTCAAAGCCATCTTCAATCGGGGCACCGTTTGCCGCCCGCAGCTCCTCCAGCGGTGGCGGCGGCCAATACTTGGACTTCGCCACAACGACGAAGAGTGGATCGTTCGGAATAGGGTCAAAGATGAGCGGCACCGACTTTCGCGCATTAACGCCACCGGTATCACCACCGCCGTCGCCTCGTTTCTCGTCCCCGCGCCTATACCCACGGTCGTGGTCTTCGTACATGCGCTCCACGTCCACCTGCGGCGCCTGCATCTCCGCCTTGCGCGGTAGGCGAACGGTGGAGAACTGACGTGCCTCGAGGGCCTTGTTGGTGACCCGCACACGTTGTTTTGTCGCCTGCTTCTTTGGCGCCATCCCTCCTCCTCTTCAGCCGCAAACACGCACACGGGGAACAAACTCGACCTCCCAGCCCACCCCCCTTTCTTTTCTTTTCGATTGGCCTCCACAAACCCCACCCCCACTCCAACCCTGCCCAAATAAAGAAAAAGGGAAAACAGTACAATGAAACCCCTCAATTTTCCGCAAAAATAATAAGGGACCAAAATCACACACGCACACGGGGAAAACAATTCGTCAGGCGCCCCTTTCAGTGGTGGCGGTGTAAAGAATACAGCCCTCCATCAGAGCGTAAAGGGCAAATGGCAAACGCATCGAAAAAAAAAGAAAAATATTGGGAAAAAAGACAACAAAAAGGCGGAAAAAATGTCGATCAACGCAGTTTCACCCATAAAAAAAATAAAATTAAAAAATAATAACAATAATAATAACACTTTATTTCTCCTCTTTTTGTTTTTTTATTTTTGTTTTCTCAGGACGCATAAACCAAGTTTTCAATATTAAAAAAAAAAAAAAAAAGCACTTTTCTTACAATAAATACCCTTATCTACCCTTCAATGGTGAGTGGCACTCATGTCATGTTTCCTAAGGAAAGGAAAAAAAAAAAAAACGGCCGCTAACTCATGACCTGCTCACTTTAATGCCACTGTGTGAAACGCTCATTCCCACAAATCGTGCCGTGGCGTTTGGTGGACGCTGCGTTAACTCATGCCGGATGCGTTGGGCGGCATCTACGTCCTTCGCCACCATGTAGAGATACCCACCGCCACCAGCACCCGCGAGCTTCAGGCCCCAAACATCCTTTTCCACTCGCGAAATAATGTCGGCAATGGCCTGTGGACATGTTCCAGAATCCAGACGCTTGTTCTGTTCCCAGGCCACTCCAATAAGCCTGCCGTAACGCTCAAAGTCTCCTCGCGTGATGGCGTCATGCATTTCAAGTGCCTGCTGACGCATTTCAGACAGCACACGTAGGTATGATGCAGAATTCATAAACATCCCACGTACAATCTCAGCAAGAATCAACTTCGACATGCGTGTTATGCCGGTGAAGTACAGCAGGTGACACGGAGCATAGCGTGGGTCCTCTAGGAGATGTTCCGGTA
>NW_001849561.1:75913-77959 GCF_000209065.1 Trypanosoma cruzi
ACCGCACGATCACTCAACAGCCAGAGGCCGATGTCCATGACGCACCGTCGGTTGGCGGTGTACTCGTGAATCTCCCGTATTGACGGCTTCTGCAGCATCATATCCAACTCATCGGGGGCCTCATGGCTCAAAAAGAAGACACCGTGATTTCTCAACCGGTCCACCTCCTCCCGAACGGCGTAGCAGACCACATCCGCTTCTTCTGGCGCGGGTGGAAGCGGTTGGTTGAGCAAAATAAGAACATCGCCGCAAGACACAAGTGTACGCAGGTGCGAAGGTGCCCGCCGCATCACCTCTTCGTAGAGCGGCATCTGCAAATCGAGGAGCGTCTGATCACACGTCTGCCCACGCGACCAGCGAAAGACAGGAACGGGCAGAAGCAGCTTCCCACACGGTCCATATGAGGGCAGCCGTCGGCTCTGTCCACCGCTATGAATTATGATCCGCTGCTCACGCAACAGCCACCCCTCAAAGTCGTCGTCGTCTTCTGTCGTCACACTGTCGTTTCGTTCCGATTGATAGCACCGCTCCAGTAACCAACTCGTTCCCCCACCGGAGCCGAGATGAGACCCTTTGGGATCACACGTAAAAAAAGTATTGTACAAATCTGAGTGAAGAAGGCGTTTAACGGCGCCGTGAGCCTCACACACAGAAAGTGGAACAGACAACAGCAGTCGCATTGCTGTGGTGTGGACAATATACACCAAGAGGGAGATGTGTACGACGAAGACTCCCTTCGTCCTCCTGTTAATATTATAAAATTGACACCCCCTTTCTTCTTCTTCTTCTTCTTCGGTGGATCAATCCAGCCGGTGGATTCCTCCTCCCTATTCTCCTTCTTTTGTGCAGTTCTATCGATTGGCCCCTGTCCACAAACACACACACACAAAAAAAAAAACAGCAGACACAGCAAGAACAGTAACACGTACGCTACCTGTGCCACAGCGTCAGAATCAGGAAGAAAAAGAACCATAAGAAACAGAAATGCAAAAAAAAAAAAAAAGTAGAAGAAAAAAGAATAAGATCGGGAAGGAAAGCGGAAAGATTGAGGAAAAGGCATTCAATTCCTTTCACAGGAATGCATGCATGTATCCAATTTAAGAAAAAAAATATATATATATATAAAGAAAGAGTGAAAAATTCCTTTTGAACTTCACTCCTCCTGCTACAAACCATAATGTCAGACAATGAAGAGGAGAGACACATACACATACACAGACAAAAAAAGTATGTGCTCTCAGACGCCAAGAGTGTTTTCTGCAATGGCCTACGACGTCAGGTACAGCACCAACAAGACAATGAGAAGAGCCGCAAGGTAGTCTGTGGTAATGCATAGCTGTTGGCTGTGAAACGCCTCCGCCTCCCGGGCCTCATCCATGTACTTCTGCACAAATGGTGGAGCATCTTTGTTGATGCATGCAAGTTTCTGATGTACAATGTGGTTCGTACGCTCCAGCATGGCGTGCATCATCTGCGGGGTGAGGGAAGAGAGCAGCAGACAGGCGGGGAAAAGTACAATCTGCATCAATGACATTGAGGCACGCCACACAACCACGTCTGTAGAAGACTTCTTCTCCATGACACTCATCCACTGCTGCTGCGTCTCTGTCTTGCGGGCAAGTTCTTTCATGAGTACCGGGATCATCTGCCATCGTGTGGGGTGGAGAAAAAAGCTAGAGAAGTAGTGAACCATCGTCAGCGTAAAGAGGGGAGTGATGCAGAGCGACTCCACAAGAGAGAAGTGACGCGCGTGCTGGGCATCAAACTTGCGTGGGATGTCGGCAATAAAGAGGTTGTGACCGGCAAGCATGTCGCCAAGAAACTCGCCTCCCCTGCGAGGGTACCAATGAAACCACCGCTGCAGAGAAGGTGGAATCTTCAGTCCTGACATCGACCGAAGCAATACACCTCGCGAAAGCATGTGTGTGTGTGCGACGCCGTGTGTCGTGTGATGCACAATTCACTGAACGTTAACTGGAGCCCGATATCCTGCGCCAATGCCACTGCGTGTGTCTCCGTCTACCTTGGATACACGGAGAAAGACGG
>NW_001849561.1:78059-107992 GCF_000209065.1 Trypanosoma cruzi
GAGGCATCCAAATTCAACGGCTTCCTGCCATGTGGAAAAAACAACTGTCGTCGGAGACGTGATAGCACAAGCGGCGGGAGCTGCAGGTCCTGCAGCCGCAAGCAAGGAGGCGGAGGAAGCCGTGCAGAGCACTCAACACCATGCATCATTGCAAACTGCGACACAAACCCAGAGGACATGAGATGTTGAATCATGTACGGTGCAGGAGTCCATGAGGTCCGCGAGGTCAATCCAACAGCGGCATGATTCGTGCTGGCATTCAACCCCGTAACGCCCGCTGCGGCTGTATCACCGTCCATTCCGCTCATCCCGTGGTGTGCATCCATCCCACTGCCATAGTCCCCTGCACAGTTGGTCGCCGCACGTCGTGGCACATCACGCTCTGGAATGATGTCATTGGGCCCGGACTCCATCACCAACTGCCACAGTGACTTTTGAGGCGGGGCCGGCGGAGCAATGTCGTTGGAGGCACGCACGAACTCCGGGAAGACAAAGTCCATGCTCCCTTCCCCTTCCGCCACCACAAATACACGCGCTCAATTGCCCTTCTGTCTATTTCAACTTCTCGGGTCTCTCCCACAGACACACTCCTCTATACCTGCGGTGTTTAGGGACTAAAGAGGGCGATGGTCAAAAAGGGGGGCAAAAATAAAATAAAATAATGAAATCACCCCATGTTGTTTGTGATCCCTCGCGTTCTGAGATGTTGCACAACGTCCCATTTCCACCAACACCGCCAGCAATGACATGCCCAGCTCAAATGGGACAACAGTATAAAAAATATAAAAGAATTTTCATAATTATTTCTAATGCCACCTTCGTTTTCTTCTACCAGTACTCCTTCAAAGTGCTCACACGCCGTAAGCAAAAACGAATAGTCCCTCGTTTTCCTTTTCCATATCTCACTCACGCATGCATAAATAAAACAAACTACATATAAGTGTGTGCGTGTACCTGTCGTTTACTCCGCAGAGCGCTGCAGGCATGGCTGCGTATCACCCTGGCGCAGCTTCACTCCGTCGTCCAAGGGCGTCTGATGGCGCACACTGATAATCTTAAGCGCACTATCCGCTATCCTATCCACAGGCTCCCTGCTCACACTCACCTCACCACGCTCAGGGTACTCCACCAGAGTAAACATGAGCGCCGAGTCATCGAGGGCACCGTCGTTAAATACGATGGCATGCAGCAGCTTCGTTGTCACGTCATTGAAAGGGACTCCAAGAAGGTTCATGTCCTCCAGAACCCGCATTGACAGGCGGTGGGCATACGGATTGCATTCACCGCACACACGAAGAATATTCGCCAGGTCATTGAAAATGGCGGTATCAAAGGCAGTCTTACCAATACCTTTAATGAACTCCTGGCACTCCTGCATTTGCTTCTGCACCTTTGCAAGCTCCGCCTTCTGCTTGTCAAGGTGATCCTGCTTGAAGGCGGAGAGGCCACGCTTCAGGTCGTCTTTGATATGAAAGTTCTTCAGCTCATAAACGGTGTACTCCTGGTGCGCCAGGCGAGCGGGCAGCATAACCTCCTCATAAAACGTCACAAGTTCCGTGACGCTTTTCCACGCGGTGTTTTTAAACTTCTCCTTTGCGCCGGCAACAGGCGTACGCGCGGCAGCAGCAGCAGCCTTCGCCGTTTTCACTTCTGCCTCAATCTTTGTGACGTCCTCCTCCGCGCCCAAAGTGGCAATCAACGGGGCGAAACGCACGCGTGCGAGGTCAACCTCCGTGAAGAGAATCTCCGCCGGCCTGTGCAGCTGCTCGAGGATGGCGGCAGGAACATTAAACACCTGCGACACCTCCTCCTTCGTCACAGGCGTGCCTAACTTCGCTGACGACTTTGCCAGCGGAACTTTGCGCATGACAGCAGCGGATGCAACAAAACGAAGCAAAAGGCTGCTGCCACCGCTCACAGTGGGAATAAAACGACGCATGAAGTCTGCCAATAAATCCTTCTTCTAACCAACAGGAAGCCCGCAAAAAAAGGAAAAAAAAAAAGAAAGGAACTCAGAAGAGACTGTGCAGTCAGCGGGAAGCCACCACCATTGGCAATGAAATCCCGCAGTTCCCAGCCAAAAATAAACACAGTGAGAAAAATATATATATATAAGACACACCGCAACAAAACACCGCATCGAATATTCGCCTGCGCCATTGGCCTTATATATTACACTACAAAATAGGACGGGAAAGAAAGAGGGTAAATGGAAAGAAAGTGACCCCGCCACTTCCTCTCCGTTTGCTCCACATAAATATATATAGGTGTAAATATTTCTTCCGGATGGCCAACATCGTGGGCCGGTGCACTCTATTCGGGGTAGAGGCATATCGATCAATTGCAAATTGCTCGAGTTTGAGGTCCCCTCCAGCCCATCGGCGCTGCCCCGCCGCAAGGTGGAAATCAACTGAAGACTGAATGGGACAGTAAGAAAAATAAAAATAAAATAAAAAAAGCATCATAAAAACATTTTGTCTTATCAATACCCGTTCCCGGGATGCCTTCCATCTTGGTCCCTCAAAGAAACCATATACAATAGAAGTGAATCGTACAGAGATAGAGTCGTCTTAACAGGACATGTATTATTAATTCACGTGACCAGCTTTCCTCGCAAATATTCTTTTCATAAGCTCCTATAAATCACTCAATTGTCTTGACACGTCCACGGAACTCCTCCAGAGTCTTGTACCCCTTCCGTGCCATGATCTCCAGCAACTCATCTTCAAGACGCGTAAAAATGCCGGGGCCCTCCTCCTGCAGTGCAGTTCCCACTTGCACCATCGACGCACCGGCAAGTATATGCAAGAAGGCATCCTCGCCGCTGTAAACGCCGCCGCAGCCAAAGACCAACTTATCCGGACAACGGCGGTAGAATGCATTCACGTTCGCCAGCGCTGTAGGGAGGATATACTTGCCGCCAATACCACCAAACCCTTGTTTGGGTTTGATGACAACAGACTCACTCTCCGCATCAATAACAAGGCCGTTGCCGACACTGTTCACACACGTCACAAACTTGACAAGTGGGAACTCATTCAAGACAGCAGCAGCCGTATCAAAGTGTGCAATATCAAAGTACGGCGGCATCTTCACCCCAAAGGGCAATCCGTATGCCAACGACACCTGCTGCAAGTAAGTGCGCATCGCCTCAAAGTCATAGGCCACCTGCGGTTTGCCGGGCACATTCGGGCAGGAAAGATTCAACTCCAACAATACACCTTTTTCCTGCGCCACAGGGGCAAGGCGGCGCACCATCGCCACATTCTCCTCCACGGAAAGACCTGAAATGGAGAGAAAAAGCGGCTTCTTGCTGTAATCGTGCAGATCGATGGCGTATTTCAAATAGAAATCAAAGCCCAGGTTAGGCAGCCCCATAGAATTGATGCTCCCAAGTGGAACGGCCATGTAACGCGGCTCGGGGTTACCATCGCGAGGTGCACTCGTGCAGCTCTTCGACACAAGTGCGCCGCTGGAGGAGGCTGTCATGCAGCGCAGGTCTTCCTCGGTGCTGCAGAGAACACCCGCGGCGTTCATGAAGGGGTTGGCGAACACATGGTCGAGGAGGTTGAGTTTCAGACGCATCATCTTCTGCGTAGCGTACACCCTGACAAGGGGAAAAAAGACAACAAAAAAAAACACCACCACAACAACAACACCGCAGTTCAATCAGCCGCTCCGTGGGAACAAAAAAAAAAAGATATATAGAGAGAGGCCATGGCAACAGAATTCAAGTTTCATCCCCCACCTCCCGGTTCCACGCCACTCTTTGCTTTTCATCCTCCGTCCCAAACTACATCGAATCCTCTCGCACCCTCCACTCACACATGTCTCCTTGAGGCAAAATCCCTCACCACCCACCCCAAGCACACGTGCATATATATATATATATAATAAAAGAAAAATAGAAAATAACAACAAATGGGCAAAGGAAGCCCTTATTGTTATTGTTGTTGTTCCGACCATATATTTCCGTGACTGTTCCTGTGTAACTGTAAAAATGCCAATTGGTTAATTTGAAACGGTCATTGTTATGCCCGTCAATAGCCCTACACATTTCGTTCGTTTTATTTTTGTCATATATGTGTTTTGGGTGGTTGTGGTTTAAACCTTCGGCTGCGTTTTGCGTTCGATCACACACTCTCTCAGTTTTTTATTTTTCTTTTTTTTTTCTCCTATTTGGCTGTTGTTGTTGTTTTATTCGTAACGAAACAAAAAAAAAAAAGAAGGAACAGTCACACATCAAATAGCCATGGCGTTAGTTAAACCATCTTCCCCCGCGGCACACAAGAGTGCACAAATCCCCTCCCATACATTTCCCCACCTCCTTCACGCCAAAACGCTCCACAAAATGGCCATGCGCATAAACATGCCGTACCGCATTTGTCTAAAGTAGGCAGCACGTGGGTCTGTGTCAACGGTAGTGCTTAACTCGTCATTGCGCGGCAGCGGATGCATAACAATCATTTTTTCCTTCGCCAGCCTCATACGTGCCGCGTCGATGGTGATGTCGGCTTTCGCCGCCGCAAATGACTGCAACGCCGCCGCATCATCGCTCGTGGAAGCCATAAACCGTTCCTTCTGCAGACGCGTTGTGTACAACACATCACTCGTTTGCATGACCTCATCTGTCAGTGCGTGTGTGCGGTGAATTATCACTCCCTTCGTGGCGATCTCGTGTTGCAGGGATTCCAGCACATCCTGCGGCATCTGCAGTGCGTCCGGGGCGACAAGAAACACACATTTAATAGAAAAGTTGCGCACAAGAAGCTTAAAAAGAGAGTGCACCGTTCGCCCCATCTTCAGGTCTCCGATCAGCGCGATGGTGATGCCGTCTACGCTGCCCAATTCCGAATGAATCGTCAGCGTGTCCAGAAGCGCCTGCGTTGGGTGTTCGCCAGCCCCATTGCCCGCATTCAGAATGGGATGCTGCGCCACGGAGAGGGCCTCTTCAATCGCGTCCTGCCTTGGATGCCGCATCACCAGCACGTCGCTGTAGGCGTCCACTGTGCGAATGGTGTCGGCGAGGGTCTCGCCCTTGTTGATGGATGACGCCTCGACCTTAAAGTTCACCACGCTCCCACCAAGTCGAATCATCGCGGCACAAAAGGAACTGAAGGTGCGAGAGGAATCCTCAAAAAAAAGTGGCGTCATGATGCGGCCCTGCAGGAGATTCACCACCTCGCCCGCATCAATCTTACGCTGCATGGCGCTTGCAAGATGAATCAGCGCGTAGATATCCGCACGACTGAACTGCTCGGCACTTGTGATGCTTTTGCCCTTCAGGCTCGTTACTGGCGGCAGTTCCAACATGGGCACCAACAAATATGCCTTCACCCTCTACTTATTTATATGTGTATGCGCAATAGATCTCTCTTCTTTTTACGACTAAAAAGGAGTGGAGAAAAGAATTCCTTCATACGCCCGAAACCACAAAGCATAAACACTAAATACCTCCCTCCTCTCCCTTAACGCACAGTGGCAGCACACACACACCCACAAAACAAAACAAAACAAAACAGAAAAAACACGGCGGCAGGGTGTGGCTGTGTGTGTGGCGCTGCGGGTGTCTGCCAGCCCTGGCCGCAAAGAAAACAAAACAAGAGGGAAAGAAATGTGTGCTCCGCCCCACAGGCCCTCGTCGCACGCCCACACGTCACGGCTCCCTCAGCGCGCCGTTCGTCGCGGCCCCTCCTCATGCGTGCAGCAGGCGAGACGCACAGGGCCGTCGTCATGAGCGTGTCGGTGGGTGTGCGAGTGGAGCAGTTGGGCGGGAAACACACGGCACCCCTCGCAGGAAGAGTGCAGCAACAAACAATTAAAAAGTAAAAAAGAAAAACCGTCCATAGTGATTGCCCCTCAAAAAGCAAAAAAAAAGAAGATGTGGGGGAGCAAAATAATGAAACAGACGAAAATTAATAACGGAAAAAAAAGATTTTAAAAGGACACACACTCGCACACACGCGCAACACGCAAAAAAAAATATGAATTACAAACAGAAAGCAAGAAAAGAAAATTATCTTAAGGATAAAGTTAGTTCCAGGAAAATTAATTCCGTGCAGGGGAGGTCGCAAGTGCCCCACGCGGCAGCCAGTCACACCTCACAGAGCCGCGAACCCCCACAGTCCCAACAGGAGAAGCAACGATGGCAACAGTCCGCTCCCACACACACTGCAGGCATCGCTGTTATTCCCCTGCGACACATTCCCGAGATTGCTGCTGAGGGCCGCAGCCTTTACGTCCGCGTTCTGTGCTTGGATCTCCTTCTCCTGCTCATCCGTTCCTTCTTCTCTTGTCTCCACCGTTGGGTCACCGTCGGACAAGGAAGCGCCACCCACATTTTCACTTCCATCGGAAGATTCTTCTGAAACCATCTGCATTACGGACTCTTCTCCTGCTGAGGAAGTCGTGGCACTGGACACTGTTGGTGCGGATACACCACCTGCACCGCTGCTCCCCAACAACTGTCCCTGTTCCTCCGGTCGTCCACCAGAAGATGGCTGAATCGCTTCTCCTTCAACAGGCCTTTCCACCTCAACTGGAATATTGGCTTTATTCGGGTTGAAGGCGCCAATCTCAGTGTCATCCCACGGGCGGTTGTACAGCAGGACGTTCCTCACAGTCACAGACACGTCTCCTCGGCTTTCTTGGTCGTCTGCGCTGCCTCCATCCCCTCCAATGTAGAAGTGGGAGATCTCATTCGACTCACCACTTCCCAATTCACATTGTGCATTCCCCACTCGCTGACCATCAACGTACGCGGTGCACTGGGTGACGTTCCGTAGCAAAATTACCACGTGTTGCGTTGTATCTGTCTTCCCAATGCTGCCGAGCTCCGTAGGGTCTCCATCACCGCGCAGCACCTGCCACTTCTTTCCGCTGTTGTACGACAACTCAATAAGTTTGCTTCCTCCTTTACTGCCCGCACGCACACCCACCACTGGAATATTACTTATCGGCTCACCGTCGATGGACACCGTCGCCACAAGAGTGAAGTTGTAGTTCGCAAAGTGGTACAGCTGATTCTCCCCCTGCTTGCCAACGGGCCACTCCGCCCCTGCGCCACGCCCCGTGAACGTCACGCCATTGGAGGGCCCTGTGGCCGCTGCTGCCCCAGCTTTATTATTTACTGTGGCGTTCACCCCGAGATACTCGTCCATCCATGTGCCATCAGAAAAATTACCGGACAAAAAGCCAACCAGCCCATCCGTGACCTCAACAGCGCTGCAGGCAGTGTCAGTTGAGCGATCCTCCTGAGCAATTAATGACGTGCACAGCAGGGAGACACGGCCGTCCACTTCCTTCCAGGTCGCCAGCACCTTCTTCACACGCTTCAGCTGCTCAGTCAGAAGCACGGAGACCATACCGGGTGATGTTTTCTCACTGCCCTTCTTCTTCTCGTACAGTGCAATCAACTCCTCCTTCTTATTATCACCTGTACCACTTTTGTACAAAAGAGAGCTGGCGGCAACCTCCTCGTCCCCATCATCGGATACCGAACCAATATCAACAATGTGCGTGTTGTCCGTCAGCCAAAGATGAAGTTCACCCTTTTCATTGCCGTCCTTCTCAGAATACACCGGCAGAGTAACGAGCATCACCTTCCTTTCATCAATCTCCGCTGTGGTGAACCCGCTTCTAACGGCCTTCGCTTTTCCCTCGTGTTTGTTGCCCCACACGCGCGAGAGTGTCCCGAGTGCCTCCGTCCACGACTCCCCCTTGTCACCGGACTCGTACACCCTGCGGCGGCCACCAGCACACGCAGTCATCATCATGAGTTTTGTGTCCTTCCACTCCACGACGGAGGGATCACTGCAGCCATCGGCAGACATCCCCTTCGACAGCTTCCAATTCGCACTGTCCGAGGAGTATATAATCAGCGAAACGTTGTTATTCTTTGCATCGTTTTCTGCCACGTCCTTCTTCTTCACGGCTTCCAACGGGAACACAAGCGTACCGTCATTCATCTTAACACCCGATCCACCGCCGCCAATGTATCCCGTCAAGGAGACGTCATGTTCGCCAATAGTATTGCACGGGATACTGACAGTATCATTCCAAAGAATTCTTTTTTCATTGTCCCCAGCACTGACGTTCCCTTTCACCAGCAAAAGTCCCAATTGAGCCGCAACACTCCTCAGACAACCTTTACTGTCGTACTTTCCAGCAAGCATGTAAATATCACTTCCCTTCACAGCAGTTGTTGGTCGGCCCACAAATAATCTCGTCTGGCTTCCGGAACCTTCCAGGACTACTGTTTGGGAGGGGCATTTGCCTTCTTCGGAAGAACATTCCTCCAGTACCTGTGTCTTTACTTGAGTTGTCTCAAGGGCTTTTGGGTTTCTATCGTCGAACTTCATGAATTGTGAAGCAATGCAAGGAAGAGTGGCGCCATCCTTTCCGCACTGCGCCTCGGCAACGGCAAACACCTCACCATTCATCTCAACAAGACTGGGAACACGGAGCAAACTCACTTTCTCTCCATCTTTCACATCTCTCCAAACAAAATGTTTCCCCGATGAAGAGCCCAGGTCCGACTCCTGCACCTCATCCGCAGTCACAGCCCCAACACTGCCGCCGAAAGCAATGACAACGAGGAGAACAAAATGGAAGAGATGCCGGGAAATGTTGGGCCCCTGCGGCTCACTCTCTCCTCCTTCCTTCCTCCTCCCGCTGGATCCGGTCACGCCGCGACGGTTGTGTGTGCGGGGTGCCTCCACTGCAGCAACACGTGAGAGCATATAAGTATGTGTGTGTGGGCGGTGTGTGTGCTGTTGGTCCTTTCAGTGCCTTGCAATTTCACAGTAGCGATTAGCGCTTGTTATTAACTTCTTTCCTTTGTGTGTGAGTACGAGAGAAAAAAGGAAAAAGGGAGTGAAACAGTGAACACCGCCACCCATCCACAGTGAGTGGCATCATCATCCCCGCCGCAGTCACTCTCAACAACAACTCACGCACACAGACACACGGAACGAGATGGAAGAACAGTGCAACGGGAACACACAGCGACTGCCACCAGCAGCAGCAGGAGCCACAGCGGGTACGTCGTTATTCACGCGTCAGCACACACCGAGCAACGTTCACGCACAAAACAAACAACGGGAGGCAAAAGAGCACATCCGCTCTTCACAGCACACACGCGCTGCCAACAGTCGTATTACTCCTGTCCCTTCCAACGCACCCGCACATCGCCCCGCACAGCCAGAGAATCCTCCGTCGGTGTATGAACAGCGGGAGGAACACGTCAGACCGTGCAGCTGCGGCGCTGAAGCCTATCCGCAATAATACCAGACACCAAAACGCCACGCCACTCAATGGCTGAATGCCGCCAACATAACAGCCGCAGCACGGCAAAAAAACAAATCGCGGTCATCCGTCATCCCTCCTCGCAAGGGCAGCCGCAGCAGGAATCGTGTACGTGCGTGCGTCCTCAGCGTTCACGCCGCCCCACAGCGTGCGCAACATGGCGTGTGCATCTGCTCGTGCGTTTGTCAGCGTGTACACTTGCAGAGCTGCTGTGCGCCACAAGAGAGTCTGAAGAAAGCAACGGCAGAGAGAGGCAGATAGCACACACGCAAATTACTCATATCATCACATACACACACACGCAGCCGCGGAATGAGTGCACTCAACCACAAAACAATGAAAAACAAAACAAAAAGCCGAAGCGTGGGACGACCAGCGCACACACTCTCTCATTGCCCCCGTAAAGCAAAACACACACACAGAGGGAGAGAGAGAGAGGTCGCCCACTCAATGCAATAAAAACAAAACAGAAACAGTTACGGTGCTCCGCCCATGCAACCAGGCAGGACGGCAGCGGTGCGTGTCGTGCAAAAGAGAGCACCAACGGGCCTGCATGGGTGTGCATGCATATATACAATGGGCACATTATGTGTGTGCCTCGTGGGGTGAGGTGAGGGCGAGAGTCCATGCAAGGGGACACACACAGAGAGAGAGAAGGACGAGTGTGTGTGCGGGCGGTGCACGGCTCTCTCACTCACTCTCACGCAGCCACCACTGCAGCAGCCGCACACGCAACAAGAAGAAGCAAAAGAGGGAAGGTGGTGTGGGAGACAGTTATGCTGCCGTCACTGTCGCCAGGCGCCGCCGTATCATCTGTTTGAGCGGCGGTTTGTTGTGGCATTGGGGTTCCTGCACTCGGAAGGACCACATCTTCTGTGATGTGTGATGCGTCATCACCATCGGGAGTGTTTTTTGGGTCGTGCATCGTCCTCAGAGGAAGATGGGCTCAAATCACTGATTGTCCGGCTGCCTTCTGTGCTGGCCTCAGACCGCACGGCCGTAGTTGCTGCAGAGCTGCTGACGCTGATACCAGGCATGGTCGTATTGCTCTTCGTTTCATCGGCTGTGACTGGCAACTGTGATTCTCCTTCGCCTTTTGCCGGAGCAGCAGATTTTTCGCCAAACTCCGCGTCGTGTTGTTTTACTCCGGCGGAAGTCTGTTGAGCATTATTCGCTTCCCTTTGGTTCCCGTGACTGTTGTCAGCACCGTGGCCACCTGTGGAGGAGGATGACAAAATTGTATCCGGTGCAAATTTGACTGGTGCATCCTGCGACACATTTAATGAATCTTGTCTACGATCATCATTTCCTGGCGGACTCGCATTTCGGGGTTCCTGCGCATTGCCTCTTCGAGCATCATTCAGTAAATGTGACGCTGAGCCGTCCTCGGGAGTTGACTGCAAGCCTCTCTCTGTCGCTGGGTCTTTTCCAGGCGCTTCTCCTTCTTTTCCTGATTTTGGATCATCGGCATTTCGTTCCTTTTCCCCGACATGTTGATCATTTTGTCTATCGTGTTCACCGTGTTGTCCTTGTGCTCGAATTCCTTCATTACCCTTTCCTGCCGATTGCTCTTCTTCTCCGTCGTCTTCGACATCATCTCCAACGGTTCCTTCCAGGGATGTATCGGCAACCTCGAGCATTGGCACACCAACATCTGCTGATGGTATTTTTGGGCCTTGGACGTTTGGCGGTGTCGTCTCAAGTTGTGGTGGTTTCGGCTGACGTCCACCAACATCCGCAGAAGCACCGACGGCAGGTGACTCATCCTCAGCAAAGCCCCCACCAGAACCGCACCACAGCACGCAGAGGGCACACACCAGCAGCACACGGCCAGTCATCATCATCGCCATCACTCCTGTCACCTGCGTGCAGCCTTCAGCACAAACTAACTCCCGTCAACGCAGAGAAAGCAAAAAGAAAGAGAGACATGTCACATAGACACGCACCGTCCCATCCAGCAATGAGAGTCACGCACAACAACAACAACAATTGGGCGTGAGCCGCTCAACAACAATCAAAAAAACAAAAAGAGGAGCGCTCCTCGCCACTGCACCGTCACTCACACTCCCAAAGTCACTATTACTGTTATTCTCTCTTCTCAGGCCCTCACAGGCACGCCACGCTCACTTGAACACACGCCCCTCCAGCACAGGCAGGCCATCATGCGCTTCCGCCGCGCCACAACGTCCGCCACCACCTCCTCCCCCAGTCAAACAGCTCCGTGTCCTCCACGTCCTCCACAATCGCCAGCATGCCACGGCCGCGCAACAAACACAGCGCCACAATGTCGTGCCGCCTATCCTTCCCAATGATGGGTGCAACGCCCAACGCGTACTGGCGCACGCGCTCCATGCGCTGCAACCACACGCGGATCAGGTTGGCCGTCATGCACTGCAGCCTGTTGTCCTTCTGCTTGTGGCACCAAAAAGACATATAGCCGGCGGTACCGCAGTGCTAGAAGAGAGCGGAGCAGCAACCGTGCGGGTGTTCGTCCTACTGTACTCGCGGTTTAACGCTTCCAGCAAGAACGGGATCAGCGGCAGCTCATCCAGCGGGTTCGCCCTCTTCTACTCCTTCGGCGCCTCGTCCTCCTCCAGAGCAGCTGCCGCTGCCGTAGACCACGCTCCTGCTGCCATCACCCCCACAGAGAGACAGGGAAGAGTGTGTGGAAGTGTGTGCCGAGAACACAGCGACTGTCATCGTCGGAGAAGGCCATCGTGGCACCGTCATCCTTTCAGCACAAACGTCAGCCAACGTCCCTCGTTACCAAAAACGTTCCTGCAGAGCACTGTGCAAATACCTATGTGACTGTGTAAGTGTGTTGTGGGAGGAGCTAAAAAGAAGAAGAGCACAGGGAGGCACATCAGCACAGCAAGAGGCACAGCTGGATGGCAGCGATACATGCGGCACGGCCCCAACCTCAACAATCACGCACGGTGGCAGCACACACAAATCCACAAAACAAGACAAAACAAAAGAAACACGGCGGCAGGGTGTGGCTGTGTGTGTGGCGCTGCGAGTGTCTGCCAGCCCTGGCCGCAAAACAAAACAAGAGGGAAAGAAATGTGTGCTCCGCCCCACTGGGCCTCGTCGCACGCCCACACGTCACGGCTCCCTCAGCGCGCCGTTCGTCGCGGCCCCTCCTCATGCGTGCAGCAGGCGAGGCGCACAGGACCGTCGTCGTGAGCGTGTCGGTGGGTGTGCGAGTGGAGCAGTTGGGCGGGAAACACACGGCACCCCTCGCAGGAAGAGTGCAGCAACAAACAATTTAAAAGAGGGAAGAGTAGAAAAAAAAACGTCCAAAGTGATTGCCCCTCAAAAACCGAAAAAAAAGAGATGGGGGATGGGAAATTAGAAAAAACAAAAAACAGACGGAAAATAATAACGTAAACAAATTTTCTTAAAGAAGGACACACACTCGTACACACTCGCACACACGCGCAACACGCAAAAAAAAATTATGAATTACAAACAGAAAGCAAGAAAAGAAAATTATCGTAAGGATAAAGTTAGTTCCAGGAAAAGTAATTCTGTGCAGGGGAGTGCCGCAAGTGCTCCACGCGGCAGCCAGTCACTCCTCACAGAGCCGCAAACCCCCACAGTCCCAACAGGAGAAGAAGCAGCGATGGCAACGGTCCGCTCTCACGCATGGTGCCGGCATCGCTGTTATTCCCCTGCGACAAATTCCCGAGACTGCTGCTGAGGGCCGCAGCCTTTACGTCCCCGACCTGCGTATTAACCTCCTCCTTCTCCTGCCCATCCGTTCCTTCCGCTGCCTCCCCATCCGCGCCTGAGCTCGCGCTCGCCCCAGGATTCACTGCGGTTCCATCGTGCCCCGTGGCTTCAGCGTTAGGGGCATATGCATCTGCTGTGGCGGGAGTACCCACAGGAGTTTGTGATGATCCATCTCCCTGCACCATACTTCGGTCTCCTGTCTCCACCGCTGCGTCACTGTCGGACAAGGAAGCGCCACCCACATTTTCACTTCCATCGGAAGATTCTTCTGAAACCACCTGGGTTGCAGACCCCTCTTCTCCTGAGGAAGTCGGGGCACTGGACACTGTTGGTGCGGATACAACATCTGCACCGCTGCTCACCAACAACTGTCCCTGTTCTTCCTTTCCTCCACCAGAAGATTGAACCGCGTCTCCTTCAACAGACTTGTCCACCTGAACTGGAATATTGGCTTTATTCGGATTGAAGGCGCCAATCTCAGTGTCATCCCACGGGCGGTTGTACAGCAGGACGTTCGTCACAGTCACAGACACGCCTTCTTTGTTCTCTGCGCTGCCTCCATCCCCTCCAATGTAGAAGTGGGAGATCTCTTTCGAGTCACAATTTCCCAATTCACATGGCACATCACCACCCACTCGCTGACCATCGACGTACGCGGTGCACTGGGTGCCGTTCCGTAGCAAAATTACCACGTGGTGCGTTGTATCTTTCTCCCCAATGCTGCTGAGCTCCTTAGGATCTCCATCACCGCACAGCACCTGCCACCTCTTTCCGCTGCCGTACGACAACTCAATAAGTTTTTTTTCTCCTTTACTGCCCGCTCGTACACCCATCAATGGAATATTACCCTCCGGCACGTTGTGGATGGACACCGTCGCCACAAGAGTGAAGTTGTAGTTAGCAAAGTGGTACAGCTGGTTCTCCCCCTGCCTGCCAACGGGCCACTCCGCCCCTGCGCCACGCCCAGTGAACTTCACACCATCGGAGGGCCCTGTGGCCGCTGCTGCATCGTTCTTTGCTGTGGCGTTCACCCCGAGATACTCGTCCCTCCATGTGCCATCAGAGAAGTTGCCAGACAAAAAGCCAACCAGCCCATCCGTGATCTTAACAGCGTTGCAGTCAGTGTCAGTTGGGGGATCCTTCGCAGCAATCAATGAGGTGCACAGGTTGGAGACACGGTCGTCCACTTCCTTCCAGGTCGCCAGCACCTTCTTCACCCGCTCCAGCTGCTCAGTCAAAAGCACAGAGACCAGACCGGGTGATGGCTTTCCTTCATCACCGCCCTTCTTCTTCTCGTACAGTGCAATCAACTCCTCCTTCTTATCATCAGTTCCACTTTCACCACTGTTGTACAACAGGGAGCTGGCGGCAGCGTCATGATCATCACCGGATACCGGACCAATATCAACAATGTGTGTATTGTCCGTCAGCCAAAGATGGAGTTTGCCGTTTTTGTTGCCTTTCTCGGCATACACCGGCAGAGTAACGAGCATCACTTTCCTTTCATCAATCTCCGCTGTGATGAACCCGCTCCCAACGCCCTTCACATCTCGGTTGTGGTTGTTGCCCCACACGCGCGAGAGTGTCCCGAGTGCCTCCGTCCACGACTCCCCCTTGTCACCGATCTCGTACACCCTGCGGCGGCCATCAGCACACGCAGTCATCATCATGAGTTTTGTGTCCTTCCACTCCACGACGGAGGGATCACTGCAGCCATCGGCAGACATCCCCTTCGACAGCGTCCAATTCGTAAAGTCCTTCGAGTGTAGGATCAGTGAAACGGTTTTTCCATCCTCCTCTGCGGCCTCCGCCTTCTTCTTTGTGCCTTCCACAGGAAAAACAAGCGTCTCGTCATGCATCTTAACACCCGATCCACCACTTCCAATCAGCCTCGCCCAGGAATCGAGCTGCGTGCCAAACAGTCTTTGCGGGGGATTTTCAGTATCTTTCCAGCCAATTTTTTTTTTATTTTCAACCTCACTATTGACGCTCCCTTTCACCAGCAAAAGTCCCAATTGAGCCGCACCAGGCTTGGCATTCTGTCCAGGAACAGCAACTTTATTGGTGTACTTTCCAGCAAGCATGTAAATATCATTTCCCTCCACAACTGTTGTTGGTCGGCTCACATCTACTCTTTTATTTTGGCTTTCGGAACCGACTTCCTCCAGTACTTGTGTATCTTTGGTTTCCTTCAGCACTTCCTCCGGCTTGTCAGTAGTTTTTCTCGGGAGAACTTGGGATGCAACGCCAGTAAAAACGGCGCCATCCTTTCCGCACTGCGCCTCGGCAACGGCAAACACGTCACTCCCCACTTTTAGAAGGCTGGGAACACCCAACGAGTCCACAGTTACATCATCACCCTCAGTGATGCCCTTCCACTCAAACGTTGGATCAGCTGGCTCCTGCTCCTCATCCGCAGTCACAGTCCCACTGCCGCCGAAAGCCATGACGACAAGTAGAAGCAGCACAAAATGGAAGAGATGCCGGGACATGTTGGGCCTCTGCGGCTCACTCTCTCTTCCTTCCCTCCTCCTTCCGCTGGATACGGTCACGCGGCGGCGGTTGTGTGTGCGGGGTGCCTTCACAGCAGCAACACGTGAGAGCATATAAATATGTGTGGGTGGGCGGTGTGTGTGCTGTTGGTCCTTTCAGTGCCTTCGAATTTCACAGTGGCGTTTAGCGCTTGTTATTAACTTCTTTCCTTTGTGTGTGAGTACGAGAGAGAAGTTAAAGAAGTGAAACAGTGAACACCGCCACCCATCCACTGTGACTGGCAACATCATCCCCGCCGCAGTCACTCTCAACAACAACTCACGCACACAGACACACGGAACGAGAAGGAAGAACAGTGCAGCGGGAACACACAGCGACGGTCATCACCAGGAGCAGGAGCCACAGCGGGTACGTCGTTATCCGTCACGCGTCAGCACACACCGAGCAACGTTCACGCACAAAACAACCAACGGGAGGCAAAAAAAAACATCCGCCCTTCACAGCACACACGCGCTGCCGCCAGTCGTTTTACTCCTGTCTGTACAGCGCACCCGCACATCGCCCCGCACAGCCGGAGAATCCTCCGTCGGTGTACGAACAGCGGGAGGAACACGTCAGACCGTGCAGCTGCGGCGCTGAAGCCTATCCGCAATAATACCAGACACCAAAACGCCACGCCACTCAATGGCTGAATGCCGCCAACATAACAATCGCAGCACGGTAAAAAAACAAATCGCGGTCATCCCTCCTCGCAGGGGCAGCCGCAGCAAGAATCGTGTACGTGCGTGCGTCCTCAGCGTTCACGCCGCCCCACAGCGTGAGCAACATAGCGTGTGCATCTGCTCGTACTTATGTCGGCGTGTATACATGCAGAGCAGCTGTGCGCCACAAGAGAGTCTGAAGAAAGCAACGGCAGAGAGAGGCAGATAGCACACACGCAAATTACTCATATCATCGCACACACACACACACGCAGCCGCGGAATGGGTGCACTCAACCACAAAATCAAAAAGGAAAACAAAACAAAAAGCCGAAGCGTGGGACGACCAGCGCACACACACTCTCATTACTCCCGTAAAGCAAAACACACACACAGAGAGGAGAGAGAGAGAGGTCGCCCACTCAATGCAATAAAAACAAAACAGAAACAGTTACGGTGCTCCGTCCATGCAGCCAGGCAGGACGGCAGCGGTGCGTGTCGTGCAAAAGAGGGCACCAACGGGCATGCATGGGTGTGCATGCATATATACAATGGGCACATTATTGTGTGTGCTTCGTGGGGTGAGGTGAGGGCGAGAGTCCATGCAAGGGGACACACACAGAGAGAGAGAAGGACGAGTGTGTGTGCGGGCGGTGCATGGCTCTCTCACACTCACTCTCACGCGGCCACCACCGCAGCAGCAGTGCCCGCAGCAGCACACGCAACAAGAAGAAGCAAAAGAGGGGAGGTGGTGTGGGAGACAGTGATGCTGCCGTCACTGTCGGCAGGCGTCGCCGTAGCATCTGTTTGAGCGGCGGTTTGGTGTGGCATTGGGGTTCCTGCACTCGGAAGGACCACATCTTCTGTGATGTGTGATGCGTCATCACCATCGGGAGTGTTTTTGGGTCGTGCATCGTCCTCAGAGGAAGATGGGCTCAAATCACTGATTGTCCGGCTGCCTTCTGTGCTGGCCTCAGACCGCACGGCCGTAGTTGCTGCAGAGCTGCTGACGCTGATACCAGGCATGGTCGTATTGCTCTTCGTTTCATCGGCTGTGACTGGCAACTGTGATTCTCCTTCGCCTTTTGTCGGAGCAGCAGATTTTTCGCCAGACTCCGCGTCGTGTTGTTTTACTCCGGCGGAAGTCTGTTGAGCCTTCTTCGCTTCCCTTTGGTTCCCGTGACTGTTGTCAGCACCGTGGCCACCTGTGGAGGAGGATGACAAAATTGTATCCGGTGCAAATTTGACTGGTGCATCCTGCGACACATTTAATGAATCTTGTCTACGATCATCATTTCCTGGCGGACTCGCATTTCGGGGTTCCTGCGCATTGCCTCTTCGAGCATCATTCGGTAAATGTGACGGTGAGCCGTCCTCGGAGTTGACTGCAAGCCTCTCTCTGTCGCTGGGTCTTTTCCAGGCGCTTCTCCTTCTTTTCCTGATTTTGGATCATCGGCATTTCGTTCCTTTTCCCCGTCATGTTGGTCATTTTGTCTATCGTGTTCACCGTGTTGTTCTTGTGCTCGAATTCCTTCATTACCCTTTCCTGCCGATTGCTCTTCTTCGACATCATCTCCATCGGTTCCTTCCAGGGATGTATCGGCAACCTCGAGCATTGGCACACAAACGTCTGCTGATGGTATTTTTGGGCCTTGGACGTTTGGCGGTGTCGTCTCAAGTTGTGGTGGTTTCGGCTGACGTCCACCAGCATCCGCAGAAGCACCGACAGCAGGCGACTCATCCTCAGCAAAGCCCCCACCAGAACCGCAGCACAGCACGCAGAGGGCACACACCAGCAGCACACGGCCAGTCATCATCATCGCCATCACTCCTGTCACTTGCGTGCAGCCTTCAGCACAAACTAACAACACGTCAACGCAGAGTGAAAGGAAGAAAAGGAGAGACAAGTCACACAGCCACGCGCACCGTAACAAATGACAGCATTCCCGCAGAAGCACGCACACCGACCTGCAAATCAGAAGCAAAAAAGCAATACCAAAACAATAAAAAAAGAAGTTGGGTGTCCAACAGGAGTCCCTTCGCAAAAAAAAAAAACATACCTCAGAAGAGTTTTCATTTCATACGCCATGCAGCAAAGCAGTTCTGTGCCTATATATACATGCGTACACTGCCTTCACAAGAAAAAGGATCGTACTGTTCCACCAGCCCATGCAGCAACCCTCACATTTCATGCGGCATCCGGCCTGTCTCTCCAGTCCTCCTTTCGTGCAGTCCGTGGGACGCACAGCCGCAGGGCCGCCATCGCATGTAAGCAACAGAAGCAATCAAGAGGGAAACACTTCCCTCATGACGGTGTGCAGCAGCCGGCCATTACGTAAAGAAAGAAAGAGTACTTATTATTCCAGGTGAACAACAACAACAAAAACATGAACAAAGCAAAAAAGAAAACTTGCGGGGAGTGCAGCTCATATTCTCTGTGAGAAGTCACATACCCTCACTCCGTGGCTGAAAAGACTGCCACAACTCTACACAGTCCCAAAAGCGGAAGCAGCAGTGGCGTGTCCAGCCAAGAGGTGATAATTTCGCTGCCGTCCACCCTCTGCAAGGGCATGTCACCTTCACAAGGGATTCCTCTGCTCTCTCTGATTTTCCTGTTGTTTAAAGGAGATGTGCTCTGTGCGGCGCTGCTGCACGCACTGCTGCTTGTCGGCTCCTTGGCGGCGGGGGCGGGTGCTCGAGGACCATGGATGCTGTCCCATCGCTGTACGCATCGCTGGTATTGGGCGTCGTGAGGTCAGGACTCAAATATTCCTCCGGTCCTACAGAACTATTCGTGCCGCCGTAATCCGAGCAGCTCCTCGCCGCAAAATCGCCGAATATCGCATTGAAAGCCTCCTCTTCCGTTACATATTGACCGTCCGGTTTCTTATCAGTACGACACGCAGTCCAGCTGCTCTCGCCGACTAGGCGCCAGTACCCACCGGAATCCCTGTTCCCACACGCACCATACAAACATCGCCATCTTTCTTCGCGTACACGCGCGAGCAGCAGCAGCAGCAGCAGTAGTAGTGTTAGAGTTGCTGAAGTCGGTGAGCAGATCTGCACACCAAGTGGAGAAGAGAAGGGCAAAAGGGAACTAGAAGGAGGTGCAGCAAAGAGAGACACACACATCGTCGCAGCGTCGCTGTTGCGTCCGCGGTAATGATGCGACCTCCCACAGCAGGCACAACTCGCACACTGCACGCACTGCAAAACGGCATCCACACAAGAAAAACACATAACGACAGAACAGCCAACAAAAACAAGAAGGAGGAGAGAACCACAACCATCTCCCCCACTTGCACAACAAACGGCCCTCCACGTTCTAAGCGAGACAGTTTCTGCAGGCTTGCCATCGTTCCGCTGCACGCTCTCAGCGCCCACAGTGGGAGTCAGCACAGCGTACAAGTGAGAAAAAAAACGCATCTCACTCCCGTCGGGAGAAATAAAAACACCCTGACGACAACAACAACGGTGCAAGAGTGCCGCATCGGAGAATACAATGGCGTTGCTGGCGTCCAGATCAATGACGCGTACCCTCGGAAATACGCGTGGAATTTATGGCACGTAAGATTGCGGAGTCGTGTCCGCAGACAAACGGCATTCGGAGCCAAGCCTGTCTCTCGGTGGCAAAGATGGGTCAAGAATGTCGTCGGAGAGGCACCACTGCAGACGGCGGGGCAGAGCAACGTACCGCACACGGGAAACAAATATTTGCCTGCCTCGTCACTGGAGCACAACGTATTCAGCCAGTAATATCTCGCTCTCTGGCGATGGCGGATTTTTAAAAAGTCTCACGGTATTGGGGAGACTCGGCAATGCCGCAACGTGCTTGCTGGGATTCCACGAGAATGTGGGCAGTCTGCATGTTTCCATGCAAGTCACAGCCGATAGGCGCATCATAGGGGATGCTGTTTGAGTGCGCCAACGACGGTTACTTGCCTCATGCCCCGTCACAGGCAGGCCGTCCCTCATCAATCCCTGCAGGATTCGCCTACGCTCCTCCAAGGAGTACTGGAGGCATCCGTTGTGCTGCACGCGGATCGCATCATCTTCCACAACAACTCCATTCACTAAAAGGCCACGGTTAAACAGCCCGTCAACAACAATCGTCAAGGGACC
The DNA here is from genome assembly GCF_000209065.1 of Trypanosoma cruzi. NCBI lineage: Eukaryota > Euglenozoa > Kinetoplastea > Trypanosomatida > Trypanosomatidae > Trypanosoma > Trypanosoma cruzi. Next base: position 98,416 of record NW_001849561.1, read on the forward strand.
GCCACCCACCGCGTGCTGAGGTGGAAAACGCACGTGAAGAATACGTCTCCAGTAGGTTTCATCGCAAATACACAACCGCTATTCCCTCCGTCACAGTGTTGTCATCACCGCAGCAGCAACGCACCAGTGCCGGCTCTGTCCGGTACAATGAAAAAGAAAGCCCCATTCTCCGAGCCATGAAGCCATCAAGAGAGTCAGACGGCTGCTCTGCCACGGCGATAACGTGCCCCATCAGGCGCAACAGAATATCACAGACCAGCAGATTGAAAGGCGCGGTTGTCGCCCCGCCAATGAGAGAAATGCGCGCCACCACGCGGGGCTCCGCTGGCATTCCCGCCTCCATATTATGTTCCCTCAGTAACGGACTCTGCGCCAGCACCGTCGCCACACTGAAAAGGAAGGTCTGGATTTGTCTCCCGCACAGTACAAGTTCCTGCCACCGCCCGCTCCTCCCCTGTTTACTCATCGACCATCGTCATGCGGCAGCAACAAGCGAAACAAACTTCGATTGGTTCCGCCTGCAGGTCCCTTGGTAACTGCTCCATCCACCGCCTTGGAAAAACGGCGATGTGCAGCGGCGGAGCATTTGATCGTTTCAGCAAACAAATTGGAGAAAAAGGGCTCAAGCACACCCACAAGACTCCCAACAAGAAAAGGTAAACGCGGCATGACTTACACAACTCAACGTAACGGTTCTAAAACAAAGCGTGGATGACTCTGTCGACGCCACACCCGCACCGCATGCCGCCAACTCCTCCACGGCAAAAACAAACTGGCAAAAACAAACTGGCAAAAAGGAGAAGACATAAAAACGCTTCGGGAGAGCAAAAAACGCCACTGCAGCATCGCATCCCTCTCAACGTCCTCAATCGGCCTGAGGCATGCCGTCTCGGATCCACCTGGCGCACACCGTTCTCCCGGCACTTTTGTTGAAAGGCGGCCATCCGCCAGCCGCGATCCGTCGGTCACAGAAAGAGTGCAGGCAACAGGCATGTCTGTCGCACCCTCCATCACCCTCACAAAGCGTCGAATTGTCGTTGGCAGGAGTAATGTTGTTTCTGCTCCACGCGTCTCCATCCCAGGGGAGAAGAGACACGCCGACTGCTGCCACCCGTTCCTCCCCCGTCGCCTCTCTCTTCCTCCACCAGCCCATAATACTCCGCAAAGTTGCTCATGGCAGTGTCTCCACCGTTCTCAACGTGAAACAAATTAAACTTGTTCTCCCTGAGACCCAAAGCGACCAAAGCAAAAGCGAGCCGAGCATCCAACGGCTGCACTGGCCCAACCCCACAAAATTGCACCAAGTACACAATGACAGGATCGCGACGGCAACACTGCAGAAAAATAGCGTCCACTGCGGAGATTAGTTTGTGCTGCGCACAGTTGCGGTGCCCCTGGGGTTCTTGCATCGCCAAAAACAAAAACAATAATCCTGCAGCGTGCGGAGAGGATGTTTCGCAAGCGCATTATCGGTGGAGCCAAACAACTGTGCCGTCAGCAGAGGGCAGCGGGTGGCGGGGGAAGATGAAGGTGGTGGGACCGTTGGGGAGGGTCGATGCGCAGTGTCCCCCACAAATACGAGGCAGATGAAGTGAAACACACTCGTCTGAACGTCACCGGCCACCACAATGCATTGCGCCCCGCTGTGAATATTGATGAGCTCGAGGCTGGAGCAGCTACTCGCAGTGCGTGAAAGTGTCTTCCTGCACTGACGCTGCAATTCACATTAGACGGGCAACTTCAGCACAGTCGATCCCCAGCAGTAAAATGCAGCTGGCAGTGACGCTGCGGATTCTCGATTTTCCCCGGGCAACGAAGGATGAAGAAGAAAACTGGTCTCCCCAGCTGCGCGGCATCCATCCATTCACGCTGTGCGTCCGGAGTTCCCCGCAGCCACCCTTGAGAGATGCAGCGGACAGACCTCCCTTAGTTTCGCCTCGATCCGTCGACTAAGACCTTCGCGGAGGTGTCGGCACACACCGAAGTCTCCCTCGTGCCAGCCAAACAAAAGACACACCCGTTGAGCATCGTCACGTGCGTCAACGGCCACGCAAGTAAATACCCACCGCAACGCAAGGTGTTTCTTATTGGGAAGCAAAAGAAAACTGAAGAAGGCGGCCTGGACAGCACACAACAAATCACACGCCAGGCAACCCTGAAATAAATGCGAAAAAGCCAACGCGGGATGAGCAGCACAACCACTCGAGAGCTGCTGCGTGAACTCCACGGTAAACGGATCAGTCCCAACGCATGGGCACTAATTACGGCGGGTGACAGCGCAAAAGCCAACAGTTCCGCAGGGCCGGGAATTGTAGGGACGACATCCAAACCCTCCCAGGATCCGTGTGCCAAGACACGCAAATAATCTGCCTCTCGGTGCAAACCATCATCATCCTCATCGCTGTTTTTGCCGCCATTCGTATTGTCACACTCAAAGCCGGTGAGGGAAGGTGCTGCCATGATAATTGCGACATCACCCTGAATGAAAGAACGCAATGCCTCGAAGGGTGCCGAGTGCAGGCATCCCGTCAGGCAGCGAGACGCCGCACTCCCAAAGAAAAGCGATGAAAGACCGTAGAAAATGTTTTCATCCGCCATCGTAATATCATCCAGCGGGTTCGCCCTCTTATTCCTTCGGCGCTTCGTCCTTCCCCACAGCACCAGCTGCCACTGCCGTAGACCACGCTCCCGCTACCATCACTCTCACAGAGAGACAGGGAAGAGTGCGTGGAAGTGTGTGCCGAGAACACGGCGACTGTCATCGTCAGAGAAGGCCATCGTGGCACCGTCATCCTTTCAGCGCAAACGTCAGCCAACGTCCCTCGTTACCAAAAACGTTCCTGCAGAGCACTGTACAAATACTCATGTGACTGTGTACGTGTGCTGTGGGAGAGGAGCTAAAAAGAAGAAGAGCACAGGGAGGTACATCAACACAGCAAGAGGCACAGCTGGATGGAAGCGATACATGCGGCACGGCCCCAACCTCATCAATCACGCACGGTGGCGGCACAAACACATCCACTAACAAAACAAAACAAAAAAACACGGCGGCAGGGTGTGGCTGTGTGTGTGGCGCTGCGAGTGTCTGCCAGCCCTGGCCGCAAAGAAAACAAAACAAGAGGGAAGAAATGTGTGCTCCGCCCCACAGGCCCTCGTCGCACGCCCACACGTCACGGCTCCCTCAGCGCGCCGTTCGTCGCGGCCCCTCCTCATGCGTGCAGCAGGCGAGGCGCACAGGGCCGTCGTCATGAGCGTGTCGGTGGGTGTGCGAGTGGAGCAGTTGAGCGGGAAACACACAGCACCCCTCACAGGAAGAGTGCAGCAACAAACAATTAAAAAGTAGAAAAGTAAAAAAGAAAAAAGGTCCAAAGTGATTGCCCCCTAAAACCCCAAAAAAAAAAAAGGATGGGGAATGAGAAATAAGAAAAAACAAAAAATTAAAAAAAAAGAATTTTAAAACAATAAAGTAGCAAGCATTAAAATAAATTTAAAATACGAAAAAAAAGTAAAATTATCAGAGATATTCGTTCCCGGAGAAGTAATTCCGTGCAGGGGAGTTCGCAAGTGTCCCACGCGGCAGCCAGTCACGCCTCACAGAGCCGCAAACCCCCACAGTCCCAACAGGAGAAGAAGCAGCGATGGCAACAGTCCGCTCTCACGCGTGGTGCCGGCATCGCTGTTATTCCCCTGCGACACATTTCCGAGACTGCTGCTGAGGGCCGCAGCCCTTACGTCCCCGTTCTGTGCTTGGATCTCCTCCTTCTCCTGCCCATCCGTTCCTTCTTCTCTTGTCTCCACCCTTGGGTCACCGTCGGAGAAGGAAGCGCCACCCACATTTTTATGTCCATCAGAAGATTCTTCTGAAACCACCTGCATTACGGACTCTTCTCCTACTGAGGAAATCGTGGCACTGGACACTGTTGGTGCGGATACAACACCTGCACCGCTGCTCACCAACGACTGTCTCTGTTCCTCCGGTCGTCCGCCAGAAGAAGATTGAATCGCTTCTCCTTCAACAGGCCTGTCCACCTCAACTGGAACATTGGCTTTATTCGGGTTGAAGGCGCCAATCTCAGTGTCATCCCACGGGCGGTTGTACAGCAGGACGTTCGTCACAGTCACAGACACGTCTCCTCGGCTTTCTTGGTCGTCTGCGCTGCCTCCATCCCCTCCAATGTAGAAGTGGGAGATCTCATTCGACTCACCACTTCCCAATTCACATTGTGCATTCCCCACTCGCTGACCATCAACGTACGCGGTGCACTGGGTGCCGTTCCGTAGCAAAATTACCACGTGGTGCGGTGTCTCTGTCCCCAAAATGCTGCTGAGCTCCGTAGGGTTTCCATCACCGCACAGCACCTGCCACTTCTTTTCGCTGTCGTACGACAACTCAATAAGTTTTTTTTCTCCTTTACTGCCCGCACGCACACCCATCAACGGAATAGTACCCTCCGGCACGTTGTGGATGGACACCGTCGCCACAAGAGTAAATTTATAGTTAGCAAAGTGGTACAGCTGATTCTGCCCCTGCTTGCCAACGGGCCACTCCGCCCCTGCGCCACGCCCAGTGAACTTCGCGCCATCGGAGGGCCCTGTGGCCGCTGCTGCACCGTTCTTTGCTGTGGCGTTCACCCCGAGATACTCGTCCCTCCATGTGCCATCAGAGAAGTTGCCAGACAAAAAGCCAACCAGTCCATCCGTGATCTTAACAGCACCGCAGACATTGTCAGTTGAGCGATCCTCCTGAGCAATCAATGAGGTGCACAGCAAGGAGACACGGTCGTCCACTTCCTTCCAGGTCGCCAGCACCTTCTTCACCCGCTCCAGCTGCTCAGTCAAAAGCACAGAGACCAGACCGGGTGATGGCTTTCCTTCATCACCGCCCTTCTTCTTCTCGTACAGTGCAATCAACTCATCCTCCTTCTTATCATCAGTTCCACTTTTACCACTTTTGTACAACAGGGAGCTGGCGGCAGCGTCATGATCATCACCGGATACCGGCCCAATATCAACAATGTGCGTGTTGTCCGTCAGCCAAAGATGGAGTTTGCCCTTTTTGTTGACTTCCTCGGCATACACCGGCATAGTAACGAGCATCGCATTTCTGTTATCTTTAACACCGTCAATCTTCGCTGTGATGAACCCGCTTCTAACGCCACTTACGCCCTTTTTGTTGTTGCCCCACACGCGCGAGAGTGTCCCGAGTGCCTCCGTCCACGACTCTCCCTTGTCACCGATCTCGTAAACCCTGCGGCGGCCATCAGCACACGCAGTCATCATCATGAGTTTTGCGTCCTTCCACTCCACGACGGAGGGATCACCGCAGCCATCGGCAGACATCCCCTTCGACAGCTTCCAATTCGTAAAGTCCTGCGAAGAAGATATGATCAGTGAAACGGTTTTTCCATCCTCATCTGCGTCATCATTCTCCTTCTTCTTCACGGCTTCCACGGGGAACAAAAACGTACCGTCATTCATCTTAACACCCGATCCACCGCCGCCAGTCAGCCGCTTCAAGGAGTTTTGTTGGTCGCCTAGAGTGCACGGTACACCATCAGTATCGTTCCAGTGGATTTTGTTACCGCCTTCACCAACAACGACTTCCCCTTTCACCAGCAATATTCCCGATTTGATCTTCTCGCTCGTAGCCTTACATTCAGCACCACCAACAGTTGCAGGGATGTATTTTCCAACAAGCATGTAAATACCACTTCCCTCCACAACTGTTGTTGGTCGGCTCACATCTATTCTTTTATTTTGTCTTTCGGAACCGTCTTCCTCCAGTACTTGTGTATCTTTGGTTTCCTTCAGCACTTCCTCCGGTGTGTTAGTAGTTTTTGTCGTGAGAGGTTGAGATGCAACACCAGTAAAACTGACATCACCGTTCTTTTTGCACTGCGCCTCGGCAACGGCAAATACCTCATTCCCCACTTTTAGAAGGCTGGGAGCACCCAACAAGTCCACAGTTACATCATCACCCTCAGTGATGCCCTTCCACTCAAACGTTGGATCAGCTGGCTCCTGCTCCTCATCCGCAGTCACAGTCCCACTGCCGCCGAAAGCCATGACGACAAGTAGAAGCAGCACAAAATGGAAGAGATGCCGGGACATGTTGGGCCTCTGCGGCTCACTCTCTCTTCCTTCCCTCCTCCTTCCGCTGGATACGGTCACGCGGCGACGGTTGCGTGTGCGGGGTGCCTTCACTGCAGCAACACGTGAGTGCATATAAATATGTGTGTGGGCGGTGTGTGTGCTGTTGGTGCTTTCAGTGCCTTCGAATTTCACAATAGCGATTAGCGCTCGTTTGTAACTTCTTTCCTTTGTGTGGGAGTACGAGAGAAAAAAGGAAAAGGAGTGAAACAGTGAACACCGCGATCCATCCAGAGTGACCGGCATCATCATCTCCGCCGCAGTCACTCTCAAGAATAACAACTCACGCACACAGACAAATGGAACGAGATGGAAGAACAATGAAGCGGGAACATCAAAAACAACCACCAGCAGCAGCAGCAGGAGCCACGCCCGGTACGTCGTTATCCGTCACGCGTCAGGACACACCGAGCAACGTTCACGCACAAAACAACCAACGGGAGGCAAAAGAGCACATCCGCCCTTCACAGCACACACGCGCTGCCACCAGCCTTTTTGCTGTCGTCTCTTCCAACGCACCCGCACATCGCACATCGCCCCGCACAGCCGGAAAATCCTCCGTCGGTGGATCAACAGCGGGAGGAACACGTCAGACCGTGCAGCTGCGGCGCTGAAGCCTATCCGCAATAATACCAGACACCAAAACGCCACGCCGCCCATGGCTGGATGCCGCCAACATAACAATCGCAGCACGGTAAAAAAACAAATCGCGGTCATCCCTCCTCGCAGGGGCAGCCGCAGCAAGAATCGTGTACGTGCGTGCGTCCTCAGCGTTCACGCCGCCCCACAGCGTGCGCAACATGGCGTGTGCATCTGCTCGTACTTTTGTCAGCGTGTATACTTGCAGAGCAGCTGTGCGCCACAAGAGAGTCCGAAGAAAGCAACGGCAGAGAGAGGCAGATAGCACACACGCAAATTACTCATATCAATACGCACGCACGCAGCCGCGGAATAGGTGCACTCAACAACAAAATCAAAAAGAAAAACAATAAAAAAGGCCGAAGCGTGGGACGACCAGCGCACACACACTCTCATTACTCCCGTAAAGCAAAACACACACACAGGGAGAGAGAGAGAGGTCGCCCACTCAATGCAATAAAAACAAAACAAAAACAGTTACGGTGCTCCGTCCATGCAGCCAGGCAGGACGGCAGCGGTGCGTGTCGTGCAAAAGAGGGCACCAACGGGCATGCATGGGTGTGCATGCATATATACAATGGGCACATTATTGTGTGTGCTTCGTGGGGTGAGGTGAGGGCGAGAGTCCATGCAAGGGGACACACACAGAGAGAGAGAAGGAAGAGTGTGTGTGCGGGCGGTGCATGGCTCTCTCACAATCACTCTCACGCGGCCACCACCGCAGCAGTGCCCGCACACGCAACAACAAGAAGAAGCAAAAGAGGGGAGGTGGTGTGGGAGACCGCGGTGCTGCCGTCACTGTCGGCAGGCGTCGCCGTACCATCTGTTCTGGCGGTAGCTGCTGCTTTCGCTGTACGTGGTTTTGTCTCACTGGCCGTGGGCGCAACGTTGGTATGACTGGCTTCGGGGTCGTTGTGTGGCCCTCTGGGGTTGGGCCCTTTGCTGTTGTCGTCATTCTCATCCGCCCTACTCCGGCCATCACCACTGCCACTTGTAGAGATGGATGATGCCGTTACTTCCGCCGGGCTGCCGGTAGGTCCACCCTTCAGATCCGGTAAAACTGTGCCTTGACCCTGTTGCTCTGCCACACCATCTCCAGAAGTAGGTTCCGTCTCTTCAGGCTCCTTTTTGTTTGGTGACGGTGGCGTTTTTGTCCTTTCTTCTGTCAAAGTTTGCGAGTCTGTTTGTGCCGTTGGGCTTCCTCCTGCCGGAACTGCCACCGCTGTTGGTCGTTCTTCTCCTACCGTTGCTGGCTGCTGGCGGTGGACATCACGGTGGAAGGACCTTGTGCCTCCGCATCACTCCGCCGTTTCTCGTCTCCAGTTGCGGCCCTACCAGCAGCTTCACTTTCTGGTTTTTCTTGCTTACTGGGAGAGTCTTCTTGTGCTTCGGGTGTTGACTCCGCTGGTGCCGACAATTCGGGCAATTCGTTCCGTGCACGATTTGCTCCTGACTGCCCACCTGCTTCTTGAGGTTTCCCTCCCTTTGTGGATGCCGCAGCGCCGTTCTTCTCCAACGCATCACTCTCGTCGGTAATGGAGGGTGGGGAATTACCACCAGCAACAGGAGCGCTCAAAGATGCATCACCACCTGGACTGCCAACATCAGGTTGACTGCGACCACCAGAAGAAAAGGAGCCCCAAATGAAACCTTTGCTTCCGTCAGAACCTACACTTCCCGCAGGAGCCCCAGGAGAACTGCCACCATCACCGAGAACAGGAGATGGGGACTTGACATCCGAAGCAGGGGACTTCAAAGAGCCATCAACACGTGATTTAGAACCTCCATTTGAGCCACCACCACCGCCAACAGAAGCTTTGCTGCCACGAGCTTGACTGCCACTGGCACCTCCAACGCCACCAGGACCGCCAGCACCGTCGTTTCTACCGCCTCCACCTCCACCTCCGCGACCAGGAGGAGAACCGGCACCACCGAAATCAGCACCTGAATTCGGAGCCAAATCCGATTTATTTTCTGCTGTACCAGTGACCAATGGGTCAGTCGAAGCTGCAACGGCAGTGATGGACAAGACAGATCGTAAAGGCAGCGTCAGCGCCGTTTTGTCGCATCCGCTCGGCGTATACGATTTATTCGTATTCAACACCCACGACGCCATGCAGCCACCAACTGCGTTGTTCTCGAGATCACTCGCATCAGCCCCGCCGGCACCGCACCACAGCACGCAGAGGGCACACACCAGCAGCACACGGCCAGCCATCATCATCGCCATCACTCCTGTCACTTGCCTGCAGCCTTCAGCACAAAATAACAACACGTCAACGCAGAGAAAACAATGCGAGAGACACGGCCGCTACACCACGCAAAGCCACCGCACAGTCGCAAATGGCAGCAGCCCAGCAGCGGCAGCGCACACACACCATGAGGCAGTTGAAAGCAGTGAAGGGGCAAAAACACACAACGCCCCGCAGCAAGTAAGCAGAAAAACACACAAAACAATTAGAAACAAAACACAGGTAAACAAACAGCAATGAAGTTAAAAATGTAAACACACACAAAACAAAGGGCTGCACAGTATGGCTCCAGCACGTACGCACCCATCCTCAAATGCGACTCCACGCAATCAGTTGTGTGCGTGCCATGCACATGAGTGTGTCTGGGGTGCGTTCAACGTGACGGATGCGGGGAGCGGCAAGGAGCACACAGCAGGGCAGCGGAAGCAAGTGAAGCAAAACACAATCATTATTTTATCCTGTTTAGCACATCGGACCACAGTGGACGCACACAAGTCCCCGCGGTTGAGTGCTGGCACGCACAGCCCGCACACAAT
>NW_001849561.1:108092-113037 GCF_000209065.1 Trypanosoma cruzi
GCCTCCTGCTGCCATCCGGGTCCGTTGTGGACGCCATGATGAGTGGAAACGCCCATTGGTGCTTCGAAACGACGCTGCACACCTGCGACGCATCATACGGTTTGAGACGCACGTGCCTCACCAGCACCACAGACGCCCGCGCGCCGTCGGTACGCCCTACATCGTCAAGGAAGCAAAGGATACGTCAGGGTGGCAGCAAAGCACTCGCTGGCAATTCCCGTCGCAGGCATCATCACAAGCAGCTCCAGCAGCGCCGCAGACCGTGGGGTGACGTGGATCAACTGACGCATGGCGTATGTGGAAAAGAAAGGACGTGGTGGCTTTACAAGGATACGAGTGGCTGACACTTTTAGAAGGAGAAAGAAAACAATGTGAGGACACACAAAGAGGAATCAGGCGTCCGCAGTCAAAGCAAACCAGAAATCAAAAAAGTAAGATGGGTGCACTCAGCCACAACACAGGCAGAGGATAAAAAATACCAACAACAAAAAGCCGAAGCGTGGGGGCGTCCACCCAGCAGTGGGGACGCGCAGCAACAGGTGGGACGACCAGCGCACACACACTCTCATTGCTCCCGTAAAGCCCAATAGGGAGAGAGAGAGGTCGCCCACTCAATGCAATAAAAACAAAACAGAAACAGTTACGGTGCTCCGCCCATGCAGCCAGGCAGGACGGCAGCGGTGCGTGTCGTGCAAAAGAGGGCACCAACGGGCCTGCATGGGTGTGCATGCATATATACAATGGGCACATTATTGTGTGTGCCTCGTGGGGTGAGGTGAGGGCGAGAGTCCATGCAAGGGGACACACGCACAGAGAGAGAAGGACGAGTGTGTGTGCGGGCGGTGCACGGCTCTCTCTCCCTCACTCTCACGCAGCCACCACCGCATCAGCAGCCGCACACGCAACAAGAAGAAGCAAAAGAAGGGAGGTGGTGTGGGGGACCGCGGTGCTGCTGTCACTGTCGCCAGGTGTCGTCGTATCATTTGTTGGAGCGGTGGTGAGTGGTATTGCTGTTTGTGGCAGTGCCTCAGTGGCTGTAAAAGCAGGACTCGTATTTTGAGGCTCGGGGTCTTTGTGTGCTTCTTTATGATCGGGCTGCTGAGCATTATCAGCATCCTCACTCGCTACACTCTTTGTATCAGCACCGCCACTTGTAGAGATGGGTGAAGCTGTTGTTTCCACCAAGCTGCTGGCAGCTTCGTCCTTCACCGAATCCGATGCTGCTGTGCCCTCAGTGTTTTGATCTTCCGCGTCATCCTTTGAAGGGGTTTCTTGTCCCAAAAGGAGCTTTTGGGTTTCTGACGGTGACGTTTGGTGCATTTCCTCCGTTGAAATTTGTAATTCTTTTGCTGCTGGGGTTCCTCCTGCTGAACTTGCCGGTGGTGGTGGTGCTTTATTGGAGTCTCTTTCTTCTTTTTCTCGAGTACGTGGGTCTGTTGCGCGTTCTTTTCCTGCGGGCACTATTATTAGTTCTGTTTTTGGCTGTTCTTGCGGAGCTGGTTGCAGTGTTGTTGGTCGTGTGTCGCTGGAAGGTCCTCCCGTCACTGCGGCCCTCTGCGTGTTCTCCTTTCCAGTTGCACCGCCATTAACAACTTGATTTCCTGCGGTGTGTGGCTTAATAGGGGAATGGTTTTCTGCATTAGATGTTGACGCCTCTTGTCTATCCAAGTTGGGTTGTGCGGGTGCTGGAGGTTCCGCTGATTGTGACTTAACACTTTTTTCTGAGGAATCCATGCTCAGGGTGGCTGTCGTACCCTTGCCGCCCTGCAAAACATCACCGTCAACGGGATTGGGGGGTGAAAGCATACCGGCGGAAAAAGAAGCGGATACCATGGATTTAACACCACTTCCAGAAGAACTTCCACTGGGGCCAACACCACCAACGGCATTGTCAGCTTCACCACCTTGACTGCCACCGGATAGTGGTGGGCCTTCTGGCAAATCCTGTAATTCTGGTGCTGATGGTTTTGGTGATGGTGGTGACTGCAAAGACAGCGCTTCATTCGACAACACTTGATTGCGTGTTACCGGAGATCCCACAGGCATCACTGCCAAATTGTTGTCTGGCCCCACAGTTCCACCGCGAGGGGATGAGTTTATTTGCCCCAAATCCGTCCTCTCCAAACGATCCCCCTCGCTTTCCCCATTAGGTTCAGAAGCAAACAAACCATTGTCAGCTCCACCACTTGGGCCAGCACCAGTACCAACAACCGTGCCACCACCAGAGCCAGAAAGTAAAGCCTGCGGTGTCTCATCACAGCCACCGCCGCCGGCACCGCACCACAGCACGCAGAGGGCACACACCAGCAGCACACGGCCAGCCATCATCATCGCCATCATTCCTGTCACTTGCCTGCAGCCTTCAGCACAAACTAACAACACGTCAACGCAGAGAAAACAATACGAGAGACACGGCCGCTACACCACGCAAAGCCACCGCACAGTCGCAAATGGCAGCAGCCCAGCAGCGGCAGCGCACACACACCATGAGGCAGTTGAAAGCAGTGAAGGGGCAAAAACACACAACGCCCCGCAGCAAGTAAGCAGAAAAACACACAAAACAATTAGAAACAAAACACAGGTAAACAAACAGCAATGAAGTTAAAAATGTAAACACACACAAAACAAAGGGCTGCACAGTATGGCTCCAGCACGTACGCACCCATCCTCAAATGCGACTCCACGCAATCAGTTGTGTGCGTGCCATGCACATGAGTTTGTCTGGGGTGCGTTCAACGTGACGGATGCGGGGAGCGGCAAGGAGCACACAGCAGGGCAGCGGAAGCAAGTGAAGCAAAACACAATCATTATTTTATCCTGTTTAGCACATCGGACCACAGTGGACGCACACAAGTCCCCGCGGTTGAGTGCTGGCACGCACAGCCCGCACACAATTCTTCAGCCCAGAGTGGTGTACGCCAGCGCGGATGCTGCGAGCAGCAGCGGGGCACACACCCACGCAGAGCTGCTGAGGCTGCCGTCGATTTCGCGAAGAAGTGACGGTGCGCGGGTGGTCGTTGTAGTTGGCGCCTCCGTAGTCGTGGTGGTGGTGGTAGTTGGTGCTTTTTTCGTCGTAGTCGTGGTTGTGGTAGTGGTCGCCGTGCTCTTCTCGGCCGCATCGTCGGCATTCGTATTTGTTTGGTCTGTGGATGAATTATTGCCACTTGTTGAGTCTGTCGTATCGTTGTCACTATTTTTCTGTACTGTATCGGCCACCGTACCTGAACTCCCTGACCCACCGGATCCATCCTTTCCCTGTTCCGTACCAGACGCCGAACTTGTTGGATCTGAGTTCCCTGGCGGAGCGGGCACCCCACCTGCTCCGCCTTTTGTAATAGGCCCCGGAGTTGCTTTATCTGAAGTTTCTGGCGAAGCGGTTTCCTCACTGTCCTGATCTCCGGTTCCCGGTAACGTAACTGTCATACCTGTTGAACTTGGCGCCGTGGAAGTATTTTTTTCCCCTGCACCACCTGCTTCCGGTGGCGAAGCAGTCGTTGAAGTACTGACTTCTTTTTGTTCTCCACCAGTAGCTGTCACGCACACGGACGAGCAGCAGCACAGGGCAAGCACCAACAGGGCGCACAGCAGACGGCACGTCATCATCGTGAGTGTGGTCGTTCAGTGGTGTGGAGCTGATCTGCACAGTGAGGGACATGGAGAGCAACAGGGGAGACGAGAGGTGCGGCAGACACACAAAGAGGGCACACCACATGAGGAGAGGGCAGCAGCCAGGCATGCACCGTACGCCGCACACCACGCACAGCACACACTCCAATCCACGGCAGCAGGCACACACACACAGCCCTGCCGCAACACCAACACACAGATGGAGGAGGGAGAAGCAAACAGGAGCGGCACACAAGGCTCCACCGCATGCACATACGGCGAGAGCGGTCCGTCGTGTCGGCACCCCTCACGGAGGGTACGCACACACGAGAATAGGTGCAGCGCACACAGCAACACAACAGCAAAGTAACCATGAAAAAGAATAGATCCCCGCACACCACGTGGATTGTTGATCCACGGGAAGCGCAGCCACCACCGCAGCAGCAGCACACGCAAAGTCAAGCGCAAGGAATGGAATAAAGCAGCCATTTATTTGTGTTTCTTTTTGGAGGGTGGAAGATGTCTGCATATGTTCTTATTGTTTTTGCGGAGGGCAAACCCTCATGCCTGCATCGTGTGTTGGGGGTTCCTGCGGTGTGCACAACTGTTTCCTTCTCTTGTGAATTTTTATTGTGTTGGTGCGGCCAATAATTCAATTTGCGTTGTTCCTGCTTTTCGCTGGTAAAAGTGCTGCAATAGATGTTTTTATTTCCTCCTTCGTTGCTGTGGCACCTGATTCCTCGCCGTTTATTGCGGTGGAAATGAGAATACGTGAGTGGACTCCCACGCACCAGAACGCACCTTCGCTCCTATTTATTGCTGCACAGAAGGGCATACGTGTTTGGTGGTGCCTCGACCATATATTTTGTGGGCGTACATTCCCCTGCAGGCTGAGGGCGGGGCGACGCTCCGTCACGGTGCACTTCCCTCGCATGCCGCCCACTGTGATTCATCGTGCATCACCCCCTCACATACTCCGTGGTGCCACACCGCTGATATTATTGCAGCCGCGGTGACTCCGCGTATTTCACGCATTCGATTGTGCCACAATACATCCGCTCGTGTGGCCGCCGCATCCAAACAGCGGTGCCCAACACCGTGAGCGGCAGTCCACATCCTTGCATGCCCCGGCGCAGTGGTGCTTGACTGTCAGCCAGGCGCCAGACGACACGAGAGTATTGTGCCGGCAGTACAGCACACGGAGCTGCAGCGAATGACTCGGGCGGCGACGCATCTATTTGTCGCAAAGCAGTGAAAAGGAGTCGGGCAAAATAATGCCGGCTGCATTCACGACACCATACCCACAGCCAAAGCATGCGACATGATGTGCGTTTCGCTG
>NW_001849561.1:113137-115622 GCF_000209065.1 Trypanosoma cruzi
CCGTCGGTACGCCCTACATCGTCAAGGAAGCAAAGGATACGTCAGGGTGGCAGCAAAGCACTCGCTGGCAATTCCCGTCGCAGGCATCATCACAAGCAGCTCCAGCAGCGCCGCAGACCGTGGGGTGACGTGGATCAACTGACGCATGGCGTATGTGGAAAAGAAAGGACGTGGTGGCTTTACAAGGATACGAGTGGCTGACACTTTTAGAAGGAGAAAGAAAACAATGTGAGGACACACAAAGAGGAATCAGGCGTCCGCAGTCAAAGCAAACCAGAAATCAAAAAAGTAAGATGGGTACACTCAGCCACAACACAGGCAGAGGATAAAAAATACCAACAACAAAAAGCCGAAGCGTGGGGGCGTCCACCCAGCAGTGGGGACGCGCAGCAACAGGTGGGACGACCAGCGCACACACACTCTCATTGCTCCCGTAAAGCCCAATAGGGAGAGAGAGAGGTCGCCCACTCAATGCAATGAAAACAAAACAGAAACAGTTACGGTGCTCCGCCCATGTAGCCAGGCAGGACGGCAGCGGTGCGTGTCGTGCAAAAGAGGGCACCAACGGGCCTGCATGGGTGTGCATGCATATATACAATGGGCACATTATGTGTGTGCTTCGTGGGGTGAGGTGAGGGCGAGAGTCCATGCAAGGGGACACACACACAGAGAGAGAGAAGGAAGAGTGTGTGTGCGGGCGGTACACGGCTCTCTCACACTCACTCTCACGCGGCCACCACCGCAGCAGTGCCCGCAGCAGCACACGCAACAAGAAGAAGCAAAAGAAGGAATGTGGTGTGGGAGACAGTGATGCTGCCGTCACTGTCGCCAGGCGTCGCCGTAGCATCTGTTTGAGCGGCGGTTTGGTGTGGCATTGGGGTTCCTGCACTCAGAGAAACCACATCTTCTGTGATGTGTGATGCGTCATCACCATCGGGAGTGTTTTTTGGGTCGTGCATCGTCCTCAGAGGAAGATGGGCTCAAATCACTGATTGTCCGGCTGCCTTCTGTGCTAGCTTCAGACCGCACGGCCGTAGTTGCTGCAGAGCTGCTGACGCTGATACCAGGCATGGTCGTATTGCTCTTCGTTTCATCGGCTGTGACTGGCAACTGTGATTCTCCTTCGCCTTTTGTCGGAGCAGCAGATTTTTCGCCAAACTCCGCGTCGTGTTGTTTTACTCCGGCGGAAGTCTGTTGAGCCTTCTTCGCTTCCCTTTGGTTCCCGTGACTGTTGTCAGCACCGTGGCCACCTGTGGAGGAGGATGACAAAATTGTATCCGGTGCAAATTTGACTGGTGCATCCTGCGACACATTTAATGAATCTTGTCTACGATCATCATTTCCTGGCGGACTCGCATTTCGGGGTTCCTGCGCATTGCCTCTTCGAGCATCATCCGGTAAATGTGACGGTGAGCCGTCCTCGGGAGTTGACTGCAAGCCTCTCTCTGTCGCTGGGTCTTTTCCAGGCGCTTCTCCTTCCTTTCCTGATTTTGGATCATCGGCATTTCGTTCCTTTTCCCCGTCATGTTGGTCATTTTGTCTATCGTGTTCACCGTGTTGTTCTTGTGCTCGAATTCCTTCATTACCCTTTCCTGCCGATTGCTCTTCTTCGACATCATCTCCATCGGTTCCTTCCAGGGATGTATCGGCAACCTCGAGCATTGGCACACAAACGTCTGCTGATGGTATTTTTGGGCCTTGGACGTTTGGCGGTGTCGTCTCAAGTTGTGGTGGTTTCGGCTGACGTCCACCAGCATCCGCAGAAGCACCGACAGCAGGCGACTCATCCTCAGCAAAGCCCCGCCAGAACCGCAGCACAGCACGCAGAGGGCACACACCAGCAGCACACGGCCAGTCATCATCATCGCCATCACTCCTGTCACTTGCGTGCAGCCTTCAGCACAAACTAACAACACGTCAACGCAGAGTGAAAGCAAAAAAAGGAGAGACAAGTCACACAGCCACGCGCACCGTAACAAATGACAGCATTCCCGCAGAAGCACGCACACCGACCTGCAAATCAGAAGCAAAAAAGCAATACCAAAACAATAAAAAAAGAAGTTGGGTGTCCAACAGGAGTCCCTTCGCAAAAAAAAAAAACATACCTCAGAAGAGTTTTCATTTCATACGCCATGCAGCACAGCAGTTCTGTGCCTATATATACATGCGTACACTGCCTTCACAAGAAAAAGGATCGTACTGTTCCACCAGCCCATGCAGCAACCCTCACATTTCATGCGGCATCCGGCCTGTCTCTCCAGTCCTCCTTTCGTGCAGTCCGTGGGACGCACAGCCGCAGGGCCGCCATCGCATGTAAGCAACAGAAGCAATCAAGAGGGAAAACACTTCCCTCATGACGGTGTGCAGCAGCCGGCCATTACGTAAAGAAAGAAAGAGTACTTATTATTCCAGAGTGAACAACAACGAAAAAAACATGAACAAAGTAAAAAAGAAACTTGCGGGGAGCGCAGCTCATATTCTCTGT
>NW_001849561.1:115722-129949 GCF_000209065.1 Trypanosoma cruzi
TGCGTCCGGAGTTCCCCGCAGCCACCCTTGAGAGATGCAGCGGACAGACCTCCCTTAGTTTCGCCTCGATCCGTCGACTAAGACCTTCGCGGTGCTGTCGGCACACACCGAAGTCTCCCTCGTGCCAGCCAAACAAAAGACACACCCGTTGAGCATCGTCACGTGCGTCAACGGCCACGCAAGTAAATACCCACCGCAACGCAAAGTGTTTCTTATTGGGAAGCAAAAGAAAACTGAAGAAGGCGGCCTGGACAGCACACAACGAATCACACGCCAGGCAACCCTGAAATAAATGCGAAAGGACCAACGCGGGATGAGCAGCACAAACACTCGAGAGCTGCTGCGTGAACTCCACGGTAAACGGATCAGCCCCAACGCATGGGCACTAATTACAGCGGGTGACAGCGCAAAAACCAAAAGTTCCGCAGGGCCGGAAATTGTAGGGACGACATCCAAACCCTCCCAGGATTCGTGTACCAAGACACGCAAATAATCTGTCTCTCGGTGCAAACCATCATCATCCTCATCGCTGTTTTTGCCGCCATTCGTATTGTCACACTCAAAGCCGGTGAGGGAAGGTGCCGCCATGATAATTGCGACATCACCCTGAATGAAAGAACGCAATGCCTCGAAGGGTGCCGAGTGCAGGCATCCCGTCAGGCAGCGACACGCCGCACTCCCAAAGAAAAGCGATGAAAGACCGTAGAAAATGTTTTCATCCGCCATCGTAATATCATCCAGCGGGTTCGCCCTCTTATTCCTTCGGCGCTTCGTCCTTCCCCACAGCAACAGCTGCCACTGCCGTAGACCACGCTCCCGCTACCATCACTCTCACAGAGAGACAGGGAAGAGTGCGTGGAAGTGTGTGCCGAGAACACGGCGACTGTCATCGTCAGAGAAGGCCATCGTGGCACCGTCATCCTTTCAGCGCAAACGTCAGCCAACGTCCCTCGTTACCAAAAACGTTCCTGCAGAGCACTGTACAAATACTCATGTGACTGTGTACGTGTGCTGTGGGAGAGGAGCTAAAAAGAAGAAGAGCACAGGGAGGCACATCAGCACAGCAAGAGGCACAGCTGGATGGAAGCGATACATGCGGCACGGCCCCAACCTCATCAATCACGCACGGTGGCGGCACAAACACATCCACTAACAAAACAAAACAAAAAAACACGGCGGCAGGGTGTGGCTGTGTGTGTGGCGCTGCGGGTGTCTGCCAGCCCTGGCCGCAAAGAAAACAAAACAAGAGGGGAAGAAATGTGTGCTCCGCCCCACAGGCCCTCGTCGCACGCCCACACGTCACGGCTCCCTCAGCGCGCCGTTCGTCGCGGCCCCTCCTCATGCGTGCAGCAGGCGAGGCGCACAGGGCCGTCGTCATGAGCGTGTCGGTGGGTGTGCGAGTGGAGCAGTTGGGCGGGAAACACACGGCACTCCTCACAGGAAGAGTGCCGCAAGAAACAATTAAAAGGAGGGAAGAGTAGAAAAGAAAAAAGTTCCACAGTGATTGCCCCCAAAAACCAAAAAAAAAGGATATGGGATGTAAAATTAAAAAAAAAAAAAATTTTAAAACAATTTTTAAAACAAGAAAGTAGCAAAAAAGAAGATATGGGTGAGCAAAATAAAGAAACAGACGAAAATTAATAACGGAAAAAAAAATTTTTTTTAAGGACACACACTCGCACACACGCGCAACACGCAAAAAAAATTATGAATTACAAACAGAAAGCAAGAAAAGAAAATTATCGTAAGGATAAAGTTAGTTCCAGGAAAATTAATTCCGTGCAGGGGAGGTCGCAAGTGTCCCACGCGGCAGCCAGTCACGCCTCACAGAGCCGCAAACCCCCACAGTCCCAACAGGAGAAGCAGCAACGATAGCAACAGTCCGCTCTCACGCGTGGTGCCGGCATCGCTGTTATTCCCCTGCGACAAATTCCCGAGATGGCTGTTGAGGGCCGCAGCCTTTACGTCCCCGTTCTGTGCTTGGATCTCCTTCTCCTCTCGCCCATTCATTCCTCCTTCTCTTGTCTCCACCGCTGCGTCACTGTCGGACAAGGAAGCGCCACCCACATTTTCACTTCCATCGGAAGATTCTTCTGAAACCACCTGCATTACAGACTCTTCTCCTGAGGAAGTCGTGGCACTGGACACTGTTGGTGTAGATACACCGTTCACACCGCTGCTCCCCAACAACTGTCTCTGTTCTTCCTTTCCTCCACCAGAAGATTGAACCGCGTCTCCCTCAACAGGCCTGTCCACCTCAACTTGAATATTGGCTTTATTCGGGTTGAAGGCGCCAATCTCAGTGTCATCCCACGGGCGGTTGTACAGCAGGACGTTCGTCACAGTCACAGACACGTCTCCTTTGATCTCTGCGCTGCCTCCATCCCCTCCAATGTAGAAGTGGGAGATCTCATTCGACTCACCACTTCCCAATTCACATTGTGCATTCCCCACACGCTGACCATCAACGTACGCGGTGCACTGGGTGCCGTTCCGTAGAAAAATTACCACGTGGTGCGGTGTATCTGTCTCCCCAATGCTGCCGAGCTCCTTAGTGTCTCCATCACCGCACAGCACCTGCCACTTCTTTCCGCTGTCGTACGACAACTCAATAAGTTTGCTTCCTCCGTTACTGCCCGCACGCACGCCCATCAATGGAATGGGGGTGTTTCCCTCCGGCATTTTGTCGATGGACACCGTCGCCACAAGAGTGAAGTTGTAGTTAGCAAAGTGGTACAGCTGATTCTCCCCCTGCCTGCCAACGGGCCACTCCGCCCCTGCGCCACGCCCAGTGAACTTCACACCATTGGAGGGCCCTGTGGCCGCTGCTGCACCGTTATTACTTACTGTGGCGTTCACCCCGAGGTACTCGTCCATCCATGTGCCATCAGAAAAATTGCCCGACAAAAAGCCTACCAGCCCATCCGTGACCTTAACAGCGCCGCAGGCAGTGTCAGGTGAGGGATCCTTCTCAGCAATCAATGACGTGCACAGGTTGGAGACACGGTCATCCACTTCCTTCCAGGTCGCCAGCACCTTCTTCACCCGCTCCAGCTGCTCAGTCAGAAGCACAGAGACCATACCAAGTGATGGTTGCTCACCGCCCTTCTTCTTCTCGTACAGTGCAATCAACTCATCCTTATTACCATCAGTTCCACTGTTGTACAACAGGGAGCTGGCGGCAGCGTCATCATCGAATACCGGACCAATATCAACAATGTGCGTGTTGTCCGTCAGCCAAAGATGGAGTACGCCCTTTTCGTTGCCTTTCTCGGCATACACCGGCAGGGTAACGAGCATCAATTTCCTTTCGTCAATCTCCGCTGTGATGAACCCGCTCCTAACAACCTTTTCACCCTTGTGTTTGTTGCCCCACACGCACGAGAGTGTCCCGAGTGCCTCCGTCCACTCCTCCCCCTTGTCACCGATCTCGTACACCCTGCGGCGGCCATCATCACACGCAGTCATCATCATGAGTTTTGTGTCCTTCCACTCCACAACGGAGGGATCACTGCAGCCACCGGCAGACATCCCCTTCGACAGTGTCCAAAATTTAGTATCCTTCGAGTGTAGGATCAGCGAGACAGTCTTTTCTTCCTCTGCAGCGCCATCACCCTGGTTCGTCTTATTCCTCGTCCCTTCCAGCGGGAACACAAGCGTACCGTCCTCCATCTTAACACCCGATCCACCGCTGCCAACCAGCCTTTTCAAGGGTTCATTTTGATTGACATTGTAACTCCACGGGATAGCGTAAGTGTCATTCCAATAAATTCTGTTATTTTCTCCTTCCTCACTGACGTTCCCTTTCACCAGCATGAGTCCCCAGCCACCTGCCCGAAAATCAGAGGCACCGTCAAAACTGTAGTTCCCAGCAAGCATGTAAATATCACTTCCCCGCACGACTGTTGTTGGTCGGCTCACATGTAAATTCTTCACTCCTTGAGAAACAGCCTGATCCGCTATACGGCAGGCGCATTTCTCATCGGAAGAACATTCCTCCAGTACTTGTGTCTTCAATTCAGTTTTATCCAACTCCTTGCTTGCTTGTTCATCAGTCAACGCCAGGAGCTTCGAGGCAATCCCAGTAAAATCACCTTCTGCCCCCTTTGAGCACTGCGCCTCCGCAACGGCAAACACATCAGTCCCCACTTTCAAAAGACTGGGAACAGAGAGCGAGCTCACTGTTTCTCCATCTTTCTTATCTCTCCAAACAAAACGTTTACGCTTTGAACATTCCGGGGATGACGCCTCACCAGCAGCCGCAGCTCCACTGCCGCAGCAAATCATCACGAAGAGGAGGACGAGCAGCACCGCAGAGTAGGGGAGATTCCGGGACATGTTGGGCCTCTGCGGCTCACTCTCTCTTCCTTCCCTCCTCCTTCCGCTGGATACGGTCACGCGGCGACGGTTGCGTGTGCGGGGTGCCTTCACTGCAGCAACACGTGAGAGCATATAAATATGTGTGTGGGCGGTGTGTGTGCTGTTGGTGCTTTCAGTGCCTTACAATTTCACAGTAGCGATTAGCGCTCGTTTGTAACTTCTTTCCTTTGTGTGGGAGTACGAGAGAAAAAAGGAAAAGGAGTGAAACAGTGAACACCGCGATCCATCCAGAGTGACCGGCATCATCATCTCCGCCGCAGTCACTCTCAAGAATAACAACTCACGCACACAGACAAATGGAACGAGATGGAAGAACAATGAAGCGGGAACATCAAAAACAACCACCAGCAGCAGCAGCAGGAGCCACGCCCGGTACGTCGTTATCCGTCACGCGTCAGGACACACCGAGCAACGTTCACGCACAAAACAACCAACGGGAGGCAAAAGAGCACATCCGCCCTTCACAGCACACACGCGCTGCCACCAGCCTTTTTGCTGTCGTCTCTTCCAACGCACCCGCACATCGCACATCGCCCCGCACAGCCGGAAAATCCTCCGTCGGTGGATCAACAGCGGGAGGAACACGTCAGACCGTGCAGCTGCGGCGCTGAAGCCTATCCGCAATAATACCAGACACCAAAATGCCACACCACCCAATGGCTGGATGCCGCCAACATAACAGCCGCAGCACGGCAAAAAAACAAATCGCGGTCATCCTTCATCCCTCCTCGCAGGGGCAGCCGCAGCAAGAATCGCGTACGTGCGTGCGTCCTCAGCGTTCACGCCGCCCCACAGCGTGCGCAACATGGCGTGTGCATCTGCTCGTACTTTTGTCAGCGTGTATACTTGCAGAGCAGCTGTGCAGCACAAGAGGGTCTGAAGAAAGCAACGGCAGAGAGAGGCAGATAGCACACACGCAAATTACTCATATCATCGCACACACACACACACACACGCAGCCGCGGAATGGGTGCACTCAACCACAAAATCAAAAAGGAAAACAAAACAAAAAGCCGAAGCGTGGGACGACCAGCGCACACACACTCTCATTACTCCCGTAAAGCAAAACACACACACAGGGAGAGAGAGAGAGGTCGCCCACTCAATGCAATAAAAACAAAACAGAAACAGTTACGGTGCTCCGCCCATGCAGCCAGGCAGGACGGCAGCGGTGCGTGTGGTGCAAAAGAGAGCACCAACGGGCCTGCATGGGTGTGAATGCATATATACAATGGGCACATTATTGTGTGTGCTTCGTGGGGTGAGGTGAGGACGAGAGTCCATGCAAGGGGACACACACAGAGAGAGAAGGAAGAGTGTGTGTGCGGGCGGTGCATGGCTCTCTCACACTCACTCTCACGCGGCCACCACCGCAGCCGCAGCCGCACACGCAACAAGAAGAAGCAAAAGAGGGAATGTGGTGTGAGAGACCGCGGTGCTGCCGTCACTGTCAGCTGGTGTCGTCGTATTAATTTTGGTAAGGATTCGGGCTGAAACCATTTTTTCTTTGTCTGCTGCTTCTTCTTCTTGAGTGGCTTTTTTGACTTCTTCTTCGTCGGGTTCTTCTTTGGTATTATTTGCATTTTCCGCCTCCTTCTGCTCGTTTCGTTTTTTTAGCCTTGTCTCGTCCATGGCTTCTTTTTGTAGTTTCTTTGTCGCATTGCCTCCGTTCTTTCCCGCTGCTTCTTCGTCAACATTTTCGTGTGACTTCTCCTTTTCCGCCTCGCTTACGTTTTCTTCTTCCTTTTCTCCCTTGGATTCTTTTCCCGCTGCTGCTGCTTCTGCTGAACTATCTCCGACGGGTGTTTGCACTTCCTTTGCAGCCACTTGCTCCGCCGTTCCGTTTTGCCTCTCTGTTTCTTTTCCGGCTGCATCTCCTCCGGGAGCTAATTTCGCTGGTACCCCCTCCGCCTCTCGTAATCCTGCTGCTTGTGGCAGCACCACTGGACCGGCACCCCCTTTTTCTCTTCCAGCGCCGTCCTGGTCCAACACGGAATTTTGAGGATTCCTGACGTCAACGGGCGAAGCAGGCCGAGAAGCTGTGGTTCCTTGAGCAGGTCCACGGCCGGCAGCGTTGTTTTCATCTCCTTCTCGTTCTTTTGTCGTGCTTCCTGCTTTTTCCTCCTTGACTCTTTCCTTCTCGTCTTCGTGTCCTTTATTTGAAGTTTCGCTGTCTCCATTTCCCGGTGCGGCGTCAACAACCTCGTCTTTACCATCCTTGTCGTCTTGGCCTTCATCCTGGCTCACGTCCCCTTCCTCTCCTTCACCATCTAAAGTCTCTCCAGTTCCGTTTATCGTCGGCCCAGAAGCCTCTGAAAGTTTTCCTAACTCCTGTGCATCTGGTACTGCTCCCGGAACTGACTCCAGCGGTGGTTTCGGTGGTCGTCCGCCCAACGAACCAGTGTCAGTCTCTGCCTGTACTTCCGAGGAGGATCCGCGGGTGCTGTCATCATCGGTGATGTCATCGCCAGCAACCACCGCAGAAAGCTGACGTCTCCAGACACGACGGCCATCCCCAAACGCACTCATACCGTCCATCCCCCGACGCACGCAATCATCAACAGTGAAAGCATCCTTCCTGTCTTCTGTTCTCCTGCCGACCGCCTCCGCGCATTCTTTCCGCAGCTGAGCGTGCCACCGCAAAACAAAATACTCATCCGCACTGCCATCACCTCCGCCAGCAACATCGGCCGCCGCCACACTAACACCGCACCACAGCACGCAGAGGGCACACACCAGCAGCACACGGCCAGTCATCATCATCGCCATCACTCCTGTCACTTGTCTGCAGCCTTCAGCACAAACCAACAACACGTCAACGCAGAGTGAAAAAAAAGGAGAGACATTTCACACAACCACGCACCGTCCCATCCAGCAATGAGAGTAACGCACCGCAACAACAACAATTGGGCGTGCGCCGCTCAACAACAATCAAAATAAAAGAGGAACGCTCCTCGCCACTGCACCGTCCCTCACACCCCCATGGTCACTATTACTGTTATTCTCTCTCCTCAGTCCCTCACAGGCACGCCACGCTCACTTCAACACGCGCCCCTCCACCACACGCAGTCCGTCATGCGCTCCCGCTGCGACGCAACGTACGCCACTTCCTCCCCCAGTCAAGCAGCTCCGTGTCCTCCACGTCCCCCACAATCGCCGCCATGCCCCAGCCGCGCAACACACACAGCGCCACAATGTCGTGCCGCCTATCCTCCACAATCACGAGCGCAACGCCCAACGCGTACTCGCACACGTGCTCCATGCGCTGCAACCACACGCGGACCAGGTTATTCGTCATGGAACGCATCTTGTTGTCCTTCTGCTTGTGGTACCAAAAAGTCGTGTAGCCGGCGGCATCGCAGTGCTGGAAGAAATTCGGAGCAGCAACCGTGCGAGTGTCCGTCTTACTGTACTCGCGGTTTAACGCTTCCAGCAAGAACGGAATCAGCGGCAGCTCATCCAGCGGGTTCGCCCTCTTATTCCTCCTTCGGCGCTTCGTCCTCCTCCACAGCACCAGCTGCCGCTGCCGTAGACCACGCTCCTATTGCAATCACTCTCACAGAGAGGGAGGAGTGTGTGGAAGTGTCGAGAACAGAGCGACTGTCATTGCCAGAGGAGGCCATCGTGGCACCGTCATCCTTTCAGCACAAACGTCAGCCAATGTCCCTCGTTACCAAAAATATTCCTGCAGAGCACTGTGCAAATACCCATGTGACTGTGTACGTGTGTTGTGGGAGGAGTTAAAAAGAAGAAGAGCACAGGGAGGCACATCAGGACGACAAGAGGCACAACTGGATGGAGGCGATACATACGGCACGGCCCCAACCTCAACAATCACGCACAGTGGCAGCACACACACATCCACAAAACAAAACAAAACAAAAAAAAAAAAAAGAAAAAAACACGGCGGCAGGGTGTGGCTGTGTGTGTGGCGCTGCGGGTGTCTGCCAGCCCTGGCCGCAAAAACAAACAAAACAAGAGGGAAAGAAATGTGTGCGCCGCCCCACATGCCCTCGTCGCACGCCCACACGTCACGGCTCCCTCAGCGCGCCGTTCGTCGCGGCCCCTCCTCATGCGTGCAGCAGGCGAGGCGCACAGGGCCGTCGTCGTGAGCGTGTCGGTGGGTGTGCGAGTGGAGCAGTTGGGCGGGAAACACACGGCACCCCTCACAGGAAGAGCGCAGCAGGAAACAATTAAAAAGTAGAAGAGAAAAACCGTCCATGGTGGTTGCCCTAAAGCAACAAGTAAAAGAAGAGAAATAATTTGCAAGAAAACAAAAAGCAATACAATATAAAAAAGCAGCAGGAAATTTAAAAAGAAAACAAAAGAAGTTTGGGAGTCAAAAAAAACTCCCGGGGGGCGAAAAAAAAGAAAAGAAACATCTCTCAGCAAAAGTTTTCATTTCACGTGTCCCCAAAACACAGGGGAATGGGTGTGGGCGTACATTGCCCGCACAAAAATAAGCAATGAAGCATAAGAAAAGGATCGTACTGTTCCACCAGCCCACACAACAACCCTCACATTCCATGCGGCATCCGGCCTGCTCCTCCACTCCTCGTTTGTGCAGTCCGTGGGGCGCACAGCAGCGAGGCCGGCACCGCGTGTGGGTGGCAGAAGCAAACAAGAGGGAACTCGTCATTCACGACGGTGTACAGCAGCCAGACAGTGGAAAACAGAACATAGCAAAAGCACTTCCTAAATTGAGGTGGAGGATTTGCCCACAGGGCGTCAGGCAGAAAAAACACACATACAGGGGACGAGTCGTACCTTTCATCATTCGTGTGTGGCTGCTCCGCACCGCTGCCCAGCGGCACATGCAAGGGCGGTCAGCAGCAGCAGCAGTGGTGTGTGCACCCACGCAGTGGCGATGGCGCTGCTGTCCGACGTGCCGGGATCCTGCGCTCCGGTGGCGGCACTGTTGTTGGCCTCCCTCGTATATGTCGGGTTGCCGGACTGTGAGGCAGC
Organism: Trypanosoma cruzi; assembly: GCF_000209065.1. Classification (NCBI taxonomy): domain Eukaryota; phylum Euglenozoa; class Kinetoplastea; order Trypanosomatida; family Trypanosomatidae; genus Trypanosoma; species Trypanosoma cruzi. The sequence goes on from NW_001849561.1 coordinate 125,068, forward strand.
ACCGGCCGTGGCTGCACCGGAGGCCCCACCATTGCCGCTGGCGGGAGTGGCTGAGGGTGTTTGCGTCGTCCCGGATGCATCCGTTCTGCCAACCCCTTCGCCTGTTGGCAGCTGCGAAGTGTTACCGGGTTGTGGGTCCGCTGGGGCTATCCCCTGCTCAATAATCTGTGCCGATGATGGGGCCCCACTCGCAGCTGAACTCGAACTGCCTGCAGCCTGCCCCGCTGCGGGTGTCTCCACTGCTGTCACTTGTGCTGCCGACGTTACTGCAGCGGCCTCTTGAGGTTCACCGTTAGCCTTCTCAGGTGCCTTTTCAACAGAAGTCTTTAACGGACAGACGCCTGGGGTGCTTCCCGCAGCAGGATTAGAAGACTTATTATATTCCAGCCACTTCTTGTACACACCACTGGCGTTACTCGTAGAATATTCCATCGTAAACGCGGTTGCATCCGAATTAGATGAATTGCAGGATTCATTACATTTTGCAGCCGAGTACATCCGTTCGGCCGAGAGGCAAAGTGACTCACTGACAAGGCTGGGATCCTCACGTGACGAATCCAAAATAACAACAACAACTTCGTCAGATGTACCACTTACAGTGTATTCTTCACTGCCCACCTGAACAACATTATAGCTTACAGTCTCCTCCGCAACAACAGTGTAGCCTCCATTGTTCTCCTGATCAACATTGTAGTCATGAGCACCCTGTACGAGTGCACACTTATTCCAATTTGTCTGGCCGGGGAAGCGCCATTGCGACTTATTCCCACTGTTTGCACACGAGACCTCCACCAACAGGTTCACAGCAGGCCCTACGAAATACAAATCATTTGAATGTACAGCAGCCCCCGTCGCAGCCGCAGCCGCCACGCACACAGAAGCGCAGCAGCACAACAGCGCGGGGGACAACAGGGCGCACACCTCACGGCGCAGTGCAGTCGCCGTCATCGCAGTGGTCATCATCCTTCCTAGAGTTGCTGGGGTCAGTCCGTTGATCTGCACACGGAGTGGGGAAGTGAAAGACAGAACAAGAGAGAGAGGGAGAGAGAGGCGCAGCATAGACACACGCGCAAAGAGAGCACACAGCATGGCAAGAGGCAGCCACAGCCCACAGACTGCGAGGCCGCACATACACACACACGCACACTGCCAGCAGTCACCCCACCATGGACAAGAAGGAGAGATCCACAACCTCATCCTCCTCCACCTCATTCTCACAGCCAACGGATATGGCCACGTCCCCGCAGCCAGCACAAGGCGCCCACACCCACACCACCAGCCACACGTGGAAGCGGATCCTCAGCCATCCACGACGCGGCGACATGAATTTACACTGCCATCCCGCCCTCAACGGGATGCCGCGCCTCACTCCATGCAGTCACACGAGGTGCACCACACCCACAGGAAAAGGAGAATCGGGCTGCGCACTCCCTCCCTCCTCCCTTCTCCACATGACCACGGAAGAAGACAGCCGCCGCCACACGCAACTGCAAGCATGCACCACAAAAGAAGTATTCAAATCCACTGCAATGTGCATCTTGTGTGCGTGTGTGGTTGTGTGTGCCTGCAGAAACACAAAGCAAAATATTAGAAAAAAGGGAGCGGAGTATGCGGAGAGACGCACAAAAATGTACAGCGGAGGTGCATGGCGGAAACAACAACTAGAAGACCGCTCAAACTCATGACTGCACTGCAGCCCGAGCAGCGGCAACCCACACAAGATTTATTTAAAACAAAGAAAACCATCCCCTTCATCCTATACAAACCCCATCGCACAAAATAATTATAAATGAAAAAGAAATCGTCCATTACTGTTCCGCACAAATTTGAAAATAAGAAAAATCGCCTGGCTGCCGTGTGGCCCCACCAAACTGTCTGCATATATTTTGCCCACAAAATAAAATTAAAAGATATTTAAATGTCTTTCAACCGTCCGACCCTCTGCTTGTCCGCACATCGTTTACATTTCACAGGGTCATCTGCGTGTTGCTGCTCTCCTCAGCCCTCTCATCGGCGCGTGAGGGCGGCCCGCAGAGCACAGTCACTCGTGTATGTGTGGGGACTGAGAGAAGCACGCAGACATGATGGGAGTCGCGTCACTCCATCGGGAGAGCGAGCACAGCAAAAGAAAACAAATCATCAGAGGGGAAAAGAAATGCTCACGAGGCCGACCATAAAAGAAATGCCGGCGCGTGAAATAAACACGCAAAGCACGAAAAAATTCCTCTGGATAGCGGCAGGGTGTGGCTGTGTGTGTGGCACCGCGGGTGTCTGCCAGCCCTGGCCGCAAAAGCAAACAAAACAAGAGGGAAGGAAATGTGTGCTCCGCCCCACCGGCCCTCGTCGCACGCCCACACGTCACGGCTCCCTCAGCGCGCCGTTCGTCGCGGCCCCTCCTCATGCGTGCAGCAGGCGAGGCGCACAGGGCCGTCGTCGTGAGCGTGTCGGTGGGTGTGCGAGTGGAGCAGTTGGGCGGGAAACACACGGCACCCCTCACAGGAAGAGCGCAGCAGGAAACAATTAAAAAGTAGAAGAGAAAAACCGTCCATGGTGGTTGCCCTAAAGCAACAAGTAAAAGAAGAGAAATAATTTGCAAGAAAACAAAAAGCAATACAATATAAAAAAGCAGCAGGAAATTTAAAAAGAAAACAAAAGAAGTTTGGGAGTCAAAAAAAACTCCCGGGGGGCGAAAAAAAAGAAAAGAAACATCTCTCAGCAAAAGTTTTCATTTCACGTGTCCCCAAAACACAGGGGAATGGGTGTGGGCGTACATTGCCCGCACAAAAATAAGCAATGAAGCATGAGAAAAGATCGCATTCCTCCACCAGCCCACACAACATCCCTCACATTCCATGCGGCATCCGGCCTGCTCCTCCACTCCTCGTTTGTGCAGTCCGTGGGACGCACAGCAGCGAGGCCGGCACCGCGTGTGGGTGGCAGAAGCAAACAAGAGGGAACTCGTCATTCACGACGGTGTACAGCAGCCAGACAGTGGAAAACAGAACATAGCAAAAGCACTTCCTAAATTGAGGTGGAGGATTTGCCCACAGGGCGTCAGGCAGAAAAAACACATATACAGGGGACGAGTCGTACCTTTCATCATTCTTGTGTGGCTGCTCCGCACCGCTGCCCAGCGGCACATGCAAGGGCGGTCAGCAGCAGCAGCAGTGGTGTGTGCACCCACGCAGTGGCGATGGCGCTGCTGTCCGACGTGCCGGGATCCTGCGCTCCGGTGGCGGCACTGTTGTTGGCCTCCCTCGTATATGTCGGGTTGCCGGACTGTGAGGCAGCACCGGCCGTGGCTGCACCGGAGGCCCCACCATTGCCGCTGGCGGGAGTGGCTGAGGGTGTTTGCGTCGTCCCGGATGCATCCGTTCTGCCAACCCCTTCGCCTGTTGGCAGCTGCGAAGTGTTACCGGGTTGTGGGTCCGCTGGGGCTATCCCCTGCTCAATAGTCTGTGCCGATGATGGGGCCCCACTCGCAGCTGAACTCGAACTGCCTGCAGTCTGCCCCGCTGCGGGTGCCTCCACTGCTGTCACTTGTGCTGCCGACGCTACTGCAGCGGCCTCTTGAGGTCCACCGTTAGCCTTCTCAGGTGCCTTTTCAACAGAAGTCTTTAACGGACAGACGCCTGGGGTGCTTCCCGCAGCAGGATTAGAAGACTTATTATATTCCAGCCACTTCTTGTACACACCACTGGCGTTACTCGTAGAATATTCCTTCGTAAACGCGGTTGCATCCGAATTAGATGAATTGCAGGATTCATTACATTTTGCAGCCGAGTACATCCGTTCGGCCGAGAGGCAAAGTGACTCACTGACAAGGCTGGGATCCTCACGTGACGAATCCAAAATAACAACAACAACTTCGTCAGATGTACCACTTACAGTGTATTCTTCACTGCCCACCTGAACAACATTATAGCTTACAGTCTCCTCCGCAACAACAGTGTAGCCTCCATTGTTCTCCTGATCAACATTGTAGTCATGAGCACCCTGTACGAGTGCACACTTATTCCAATTTGTCTGGCCGGGAAAGCGCCATTGCGACTTATTCCCACTGTTTGCACACGAGACCTCCACCAACAGGTTCACAGCAGGCCCTACGAAATACAAATCATTTGAATGTACAGCAGCCCCCGTCGCAGCCGCAGCCGCCACGCACACAGAAGCGCAGCAGCACAACAGCGCGAGGGACAACAGGGCGCACACCTCACGACGCAGTGCAGTCGCCGTCATCGCAGTGGTCATCATCCTTCCTAGAGTTGCTGGGGTCAGTCCGTTGATCTGCACACGGAGTGGGGAAGGGAAAGACAGAACAAGAGGGAGAGGAAGAGAGAGGCGCAGCATAGACACACGCGCAAAGAGAGCACACAGCATGGCAAGAGGCAGCCACAGCCCACACATTCCACAGAATGCGAGGCCGCACATACACACACACGCACACTGCCAGCAGTCACCCCACCATGGACAAGAAGGAGAGATCCACAACCTCATCCTCCTCCACCTCATTCTCACAGCCAACGGATATGGCCACGTCCCCGCAGCCAGCACAAGGCGCCCACACCCACACCACCAGCCACACGTGGAAGCGGATCCTCAGCCATCCACGACGCGGCGACATGAATTTACACTGCCATCCCGCCCTCAACGGGATGCCGCGCCTCACTCCATGCAGTCACACGAGGTGCACCACATCCACAGGAAAAGGAGAATCGGGCTGCGCACTCCCTCCCTCCTCCCTTCTCCACATGACCACGGAAGAAGACAGCCGCCGCCACACGCAACTGCAAGCATGCACCACAAAAGAAGTATTCAAATCCACTGCAATGTGCATCTTGTGTGCGTGTGTGGGTGTGTGTGCCTGCAGAAACACAAAGCA
>NW_001849561.1:130049-155765 GCF_000209065.1 Trypanosoma cruzi
CGGCCCTCGTCGCACGCCCACACGTCACGGCTCCCTCAGCGCGCCGTTCGTCGCGGCCCCTCCTCATGCGTGCAGCAGGCGAGGCGCACAGGGCCGTCGTCGTGAGCGTGTCGGTGGGTGTGCGAGTGGAGCAGTTGGGCGGGAAACACACGGCACCCCTCACAGGAAGAGCGCAGCAGGAAACAATTAAAAAGTAGAAGAGAAAAACCGTCCATGGTGGTTGCCCTAAAGCAACAAGTAAAAGAAGAGAAATAATTTGCAAGAAAACAAAAAGCAATACAATATAAAAAAGCAGCAGGAAATTTAAAAAGAAAACAAAAGAAGTTTGGGAGTCAAAAAAAACTCCCGGGGGGCGAAAAAAAAGAAAAGAAACATCTCTCAGCAAAAGTTTTCATTTCACGTGTCCCCAAAACACAGGGGAATGGGTGTGGGCGTACATTGCCCGCACAAAAATAAGCAATGAAGCATGAGAAAAGATCGCATTCCTCCACCAGCCCACACAACATCCCTCACATTCCATGCGGCATCCGGCCTGCTCCTCCACTCCTCGTTTGTGCAGTCCGTGGGGCGCACAGCAGCGAGGCCGGCACCGCGTGTGGGTGGCAGAAGCAAACAAGAGGGAACTCGTCATTCACGACGGTGTACAGCAGCCAGACAGTGGAAAACAGAACATAGCAAAAGCACTTCCTAAATTGAGGTGGAGGATTTGCCCACAGGGCGTCAGGCAGAAAAAACACATATACAGGGGACGAGTCGTACCTTTCATCATTCTTGTGTGGCTGCTCCGCACCGCTGCCCAGCGGCACAGACAAGGGCGGTCAGCAGCAGCAGCAGTGGTGTGTGCACCCACGCAGTGGCGATGGCGCTGCTGTCCGACGTGCCGGGATCCTGCGCTCCGGTGGTGGCACTGTTGTTGGCCTCCCTCGTATATGTCGGGTTGCCGGACTGTGAGGCAGCACCGGCCGTGGCTGCACCGGAGGCCCCACCATTGCCGCTGGCGGGAGTGGCTGAGGGTGTTTGCGTCGTCCCGGATGCATCCGTTCTGCCAACCCCTTCGCCTGTTGGCAGCTGCGAAGTGTTACCGGGTTGTGGGTCCGCTGGGGCTATCCCCTGCTCAATAGTCTGTGCCGATGATGGGGCCCCACTCGCAGCTGAACTCGAACTGCCTGCAGTCTGCCCCGCTGCGGGTGCCTCCACTGCTGTCACTTGTGCTGCCGACGCTACTGCAGCGGCCTCTTGAGGTCCACCGTTAGCCTTCTCAGGTGCCTTTTCAACAGAAGTCTTTAACGGACAGACGCCTGGGGTGCTTCCCGCAGCAGGATTAGAAGACTTATTATATTCCAGCCACTTCTTGTACACACCACTGGCGTTACTCGTAGAATATTCCTTCGTAAACGCGGTTGCATCCGAATTAGATGAATTGCAGGATTCATTACATTTTGCAGCCGAGTACATCCGTTCGGCCGAGAGGCAAAGTGACTCACTGACAAGGCTGGGATCCTCACGTGACGAATCCAAAATAACAACAACAACTTCGTCAGATGTACCACTTACAGTGTATTCTTCACTGCCCACCTGAACAACATTATAGCTTACAGTCTCCTCCGCAACAACAGTGTAGCCTCCATTGTTCTCCTGATCAACATTGTAGTCATGAGCACCCTGTACGAGTGCACACTTATTCCAATTTGTCTGGCCGGGAAAGCGCCATTGCGACTTATTCCCACTGTTTGCACACGAGACCTCCACCAACAGGTTCACAGCAGGCCCTACGAAATACAAATCATTTGAATGTACAGCAGCCCCCGTCGCAGCCGCAGCCGCCACGCACACAGAAGCGCAGCAGCACAACAGCGCGGGGGACAACAGGGCGCACACCTCACGGCGCAGTGCAGTCGCCGTCATCGCAGTGGTCATCATCCTTCCTAGAGTTGCTGGGGTCAGTCCGTTGATCTGCACACGGAGTGGGGAAGGGAAAGACAGAACAAGAGGGAGAGGAAGAGAGAGGCGCAGCATAGACACACGCGCAAAGAGAGCACACAGCATGGCAAGAGGCAGCCACAGCCCACACATTCCACAGAATGCGAGGCCGCACATACACACACACGCACACTGCCAGCAGTCACCCCACCATGGACAAGAAGGAGAGATCCACAACCTCATCCTCCTCCACCTCATTCTCACAGCCAACGGATATGGCCACGTCCCCGCAGCCAGCACAAGGCGCCCACACCCACACCACCAGCCACACGTGGAAGCGGATCCTCAGCCATCCACGACGCGGCGACATGAATTTACACTGCCATCCCGCCCTCAACGGGATGCCGCGCCTCACTCCATGCAGTCACACGAGGTGCACCACATCCACAGGAAAAGGAGAATCGGGCTGCGCACTCCCTCCCTCCTCCCTTCTCCACATGACCACGGAAGAAGACAGCCGCCGCCACACGCAACTGCAAGCATGCACCACAAAAGAAGCATTCAAATCCACTGCAATGTGTGGTTGTGTGCGTGTGTGGTTGTGTGTGCCTGCAGAAACACAAAGCAAAATATCAGAAAAAAGGGAGCGGAGTACGTGGAGAGACGCACAAAAATGTACAGCGGAGGTGCATGGCGGAAACAACAACAAGAAGACCGCTCAAACTCATGACTGCACTGCAGCCCAAGCAGTGGCAACTCACACAAGATTTATTTAAAACAAAGAAAACCATCCCCTTCATCCTATACAAACCCCATCACACAAAATAATTATAAATGAAAAAGAAATCGTCCATCACTGTTACACACAATTTTGAAAATAAGAAAATTCGCCTGGCTGCCGTGTGGTCACACCAAACTGTCTGCATATATTTTGCCCACAAAATAAAATTAAAAAGTATTTAAATGTCTTTCAACCGTCTGACCCTCTGCGTGTCCGCACATCGTTTATATTTCACGGCGTCATCTGCGTGTTGCTGCTCCCCTCAGCCCTTTCATCGGCGTGCGAGTGCGGCCCGCAGAGCACAGTCACTCGTGTGCGTGTGGACTGGGAGAAGCACGCAGACATGACGGGAGTCGCGTCTCTCCATCGGGAGAGTGAGCGCAGCAAAAATCTTAAAAACACGGCGGCAGGGCGTGGCTGTGTGTGTGGCACCGCGGGTGTCTGCCAGCCCTGGCCGCAAAGAAAACAAAAAACAAGAGGGAAGAAATGTGTGCTCCGCCCCACAGGCCCTCGTCGCACGCCCACACGTCACGGCTCCCTCAGCGCGCCGTTCGTCGCCGCCCCTCCTCATGCGTGCAGCAGGCGAGGCGCACAGGGCCGTCGTCGTGAGCGTGTCGGTGGGTGTGCGAGTGGAGCAGTTGGGCGGAAACACACGGCACCCCTCGCAGGAAGAGCGCAGCAACAAACAATTAAAAGGAGTAGAAAAGAAAAAAGTCCAAAGTGATTGCCCCCTCAAAAACCGAAAAAAAGGATGGGGAATGAGAAATAAGAAAAAACAAAAAATTAAAAAAAGAATTTTAAAAAAAGAAAGTAGCAAACATTAAAATAAATTTAAAATACGAAAAAAAAAGTAAAATTATCAGAGATATTCGTTCCCGGAGAAGTATTTCGGTGCAGGGGAGTGCCGCAAGTGTCCCACGCGGCAGCCAGTCACGCCTCACAGAGCCGCGAACCCCCACAGTCCCAACAGGAGAAGAAGCAGCGATGGCAACAGTCCGCTCTCACGCGTGGTGCCGGCATCGCTGTTATTCCCCTGCGACAAATTCCCGAGACTGCTGCTGAGGGCCGCAGCCTTTACGTCCCCGTTCTGTGCATGGACCTCCTCCTCGCGTCCATCCGTTCCTTCCGCTGCCTCCCCATCCGCGCCTGAGCTCGCGCTCGCCCCAGGATTCACTGCGGTTCCATCGTGCCCCGTGGCTTCAGCGTTAGGGGCATATGCATCTGCTGTGGCGGGAGTACCCACAAGAGTCTGTGATGATCCATCTCCCTGCACCATACTTCGGTCTCCTGTCTCCACCGCTGCGTCACTGCCAGGCGAGGAAGCGCCACCCACATTTTTACTTCCATCGAAAGATTCTTCTGACGCCACCTGCATTACGGACTCTTCTCCTACTGAGGAAATCGTGGCACTGGACACTGTTGGTGCGGATACAACACCTGCACCGCTGCTCCCCAACAACTGTCCCTGTTCCTCCGGTCCTCCACCAGAAGATTGAATCGCTTCTCCTTCAACAGGCCTGTCCACCTCAACTGGAATATTGGCTTTATTCGGATTGAAGGCGCCAATCTCAGTGTCATCCCACGGGCGGTTGTACAGCAGGACGTTCGTCACAGTCACAGACACGTCTCCTTTGATCTCTGCGCTGCCTCCATCCCCTCCAATGTAGAAGTGGGAGATCTCATTCGACTCACCACTTCCCAATTCACATTGTGCATTCCCCACACGCTGACCATCAACGTACGCGGAGCTCTGGGTGCCGTTCCGTAGAAAAATTACCACGTGTTGAGGTGTCTCTGTCCCCAAAATGCTGCCGAGCTCTTTAGGGTCTCCATCACCGCACAGCACCTGCCACTTCTTTTCGCTGTCGTACGACAACTCAATAAGTTTTTTTTCTCCTTTACTGCCCGCACGCACACCCATCAACGGAATAGTACCCTCCGGCACGTTGTGGATGGACACCGTCGCCACAAGAGTAAATTTATAGTTCGCAAAGTGGTACAGCTGATTCTCCCCCTGCCTGCCAACGGGCCACTCCGCCCCTGCGCCACGCCCAGTAAACTTCGCGCCATCGGAGGGCCCTGTGGCCGCTGCTGCACCGTTCTTTGCTACTGTGGCGTTCACCCCGAGATACTCGTCCATCCATGTGCCATCAGAGAATTTGCCAGACAAAAAGCCAACCAGCCCATCCGTGATCTTAACAGCGCCGCAGGCAGTGTCAGTTAGGCGATCCTTCTCAGCAATCAATGACGAGCACAGCTGGGAGACACGCTTGTCCACTTCCTTCCAGGTCGCCAGCACCTTCTTCACCCGCTGCAGCTGCTCAGTCAGAAGCACAGAGACCAGACCGGGTGATGGCTTTCCTTCATCACCGCCCTTCTTCTTCTCGTACAGTGCAATCAACTCCTCCTTCTTCTCCTTATCAGTTCCACTTCCAGCACTTTTGTACAACAGGGAGCTGGCAGCAGCGTCATCATCGGATACCGGCCCAATATCAACAATGTGCGTGTTGTCCGTCAGCCAAAGATGGAGTACGCCTTTTTCTCCATTGCCTTCCTCCTTGGAATACACCGGCAGAGTAACGAGCATCACGTCCTTGTCCCCAATCGTCGCTGTGGTGAACCCGCTTCTAACAGCCTTCACATTTCCCTCGTGTTTGTTGCCCCACACGCGCGAGAGTGTCCCGAGTGCCTCCGTCCACGACTCCCCCTTGTCACCGGACTCGTACACCCTGCGGCGGCCATCAGCACACGCAGTCATCATCATGAGTTTTGTGTCCTTCCACTCCACGACGGAGGGATCACCGCAGCCATCGGCAGACATCCCCTTCGGCAGTGTCCAAAATTTAGTATCCTTCGAGTGTAGGATCAGCGAGACAGTCTTTTCTTCCTCTGCAGCGCCATCACCCTGGTTCGTCTTATTCCTCGTCCCTTCCAGCGGGAACACAAGCGTACCGTCCTCCATCTGAACGCCCGATCCACCGCTGCCAACCAGCCTTTTCAAGGGTTCATTTTGATTGCCATTATAACTCCACGGGATAGCGTAAGTATCATTCCAAAGTATTCTTTTGTTCCTTTCTCCTTCCTTACTGACGTTCCCTTTCACCAGCATGAGTCCCCAGCCACCTGCCCGATCATCAGCATTACGTGTCCAACTGTAGTTTCCAGCAAGCATGTAAATATCACTTCCCCGCACGACTGTTGTTGGTCGGCTCACATGTACTGTCGTCTGGCTTTGGGAATCAGACTCATCCGCTATACGGCAGGCGCTTTTCTCATCGGAAGAAAATTCCTCCAGTACTTGTGTCTTCAATTCAGTTTTATCCAACTCCTCTTTTAGGCTTTCTTGATTCAACTCCAGGAGCTTCGAGGGAATCCCAGTAAAATCACCTTCTGCCCCCTTTTTGCACTGCGCCTCCGCAACGGCAAACACATCAGTCCCCACTTTCAAAAGACTGGGAACAGAGAGCGAGCTCACTGTTTCTCCATCTTTCTTATCTCTCCAAACAAAACGTTTACGCTTTGAACATCCCGGGGATGACGCCTCACCAGCAGCCGCAGCTCCACTGCCGCAGCAAATCATCACGAAGAGGAGGACGAGCAGCACCGCGGAAGTAAACACACGCCGGGACATGTGGGGCCTCTGCGGCTCACTCTCTCTTCCTTCCCTCCTCCTTCCGCTGGATCCGGTCACGCCGCGACGGTTGTGTGTGCGGGGTGCCTTCACTGCAGCAACACGTGAGAGCATATAAATATGTGTGTGTGGGCGGTGTGTGTGCTGTTGGTCCTTTCAGTGCCCTCAAATTTCACAGTGGCGTTTAGCGCTTGTTATTAACTTCTTTTCTTTGTGTGTGAGTACGAGAGAGAAAAGAGGGAAAAAGAAGTGAAACAGCGAACACCGCTAGCGTCCACAGTGACTGGCATCATCATCATCATCCCCGCCGCAGTCACTCTCAACAACAACTCACGCACACAGACAAATGGAACGAGAAGGATGAACAGCGCAGCGGGAACACACAGCGACTGCCACCAGGAGCAGCAGCAGCAGGAACCACAGCCGGCACGTCGTTATTCGTCATGCGCCAGCACACACCTTCGTAGGACACATCAGAGCCTCCCGCAAGAGGAAACACTCTGTTGCCCTTCGTGATTGTTGTGGGGCGGAGCAAAACACCCAAACTCTCCTTTCCCTCCGCTGCACCAAGCACAGTGTGTGCCCTCCATGTATCCTTTCATTGACCTCACCAACAACAGTGGACCAATTCCACACAGAGTCGATGTAACCCGCAACAAGATCAGAAGAAAAGGACATAATTAATTGACCACATTGATATTCGGCATCCATGTGACCCTCGGCGAAAGCAGCAATTACTCCACCAGCACTGACGAGAGAGGGTGAGGCAAATGAATCCCTCGTCGTAACTGGAACAATCCCATCCTTCGGCTGCACCAGCGTCGTCTGCGGCACAAATAGATCGACTCCCTGCGGCAACTCAGCATTTATTAAACCACTCATCCCATCATCAATGGGATCCCCTTTGGCTCGGTGACAGGCGTGGGCCTTCTTTCGGGTGGTGTCGGAGTCACATTGACATTTTAAACGTAAGCAAACTCAGGCCTCGCCTCGGACGTGTTGGTCGCCGTGTTGGATGCGGGACTCGGATCGACGGTGTTGGGTCCGTCAGCCGCAGCAGACCGCCGCCGATCCTCGTGTTGACGTGACGGCTCAGCATTAAATTGCGGCGCAGTTGTCCCACAGGATTTTGTGTCATCCTTCACGGGGTGGCGGCAACTGACGGATGCCCGTCCGGTCAGCATCGCCGCTCCGTACAGGCGGATGGATGGTTCCATCGGGGGAAAATAGACGCCGCCACAATTCATAAGGGCCGGCGTATTTATGTGTCGTCACATTCATCGTGAAGGCAACGGTGGCCCCTTCCTCTTTCCTTGCACAGCTGGCAGCACAGTTGCTACATGTGTGCACCGCATTGGCCACATGGCACACAGCACACAGCTCACCATTCCTGCCATGCATGCACACACCAAAGCCACTGAAATTATAATTCTCATGCTGAGCCTCAGCACCGGCAGCAGAACACTTCTTCCACGCACGCGATAGCTCAAAATGCCGTCACTCGGAGCACACGACACATCCACCGGCACAACCACCGCATCCGCAGCACCAGATACATGTCCAGGACTCCCAGCAGCCGTCACGCACACGGAATTGCAGCAGCAGCACAAGAGCGCAAGGAACAACACGCCGCACCGTCACCATCGCAGTCATCGTCATCCACAGTGGAGCCGCTGGAGCCAGTCAGCTGATCGGTGGGACAGAAGAGAAAGAATGCAACAGGGAGGGAGAGGGACGGGGCACAGCGGATACAGCGGATACAGCGAGAGAGAGCAGGCAAAATGAGGAGAGGGCAGCTGGCCCAGCCGCACAGTTCACACACCACGAGACGGCATCCACGCAATGAACGCGCACGCCGCCACCGCCTCCAGTTCAGTCCCACGGACAACGGGATACGGCCACAGCCCGCTGCCGGCACACAACGCACACGGAGCAAGCAATCACCCAAAGAGCCACACGCGGAAGCGGATCCTCATCCATCCATGACGCGGCGCCTCACTCCACGCGGTCACACGGAGTGCACTGTTTCCTCAATAGACCTTATTCGTCGTCCATCCCGCTAAGATGCTTCTGTTAGTGATGGGCCTTCGAACACAATAGAAGAAAATGGACAATGCGGTAACGCCGTGACACCACCAGCCACAATGATTCCCTCATACCGGGGCAATTCTCCAATTATGCCTCGTATGCACACACAATCAATCAACATACCGTATGAAAACCACCCAATGTTTTTCACCAGAAGCCAAGCAACCCCTTTCCCTCCCTAATTTCTTCTCTCACTGTTGAGTTCGATAGCGTTGGACATTTTGGCATTTGTGTGCGGTGCTGCCGCATGGTGCTGGTGCACCCGCACCGTACGCACACACACACACACGTATCCAAAAATACATAAATCCCACAATATTTTTTACCACAAATCAAAATGACCCGTTCACTTGCAATTTCCTAATCTATTTTCCCATTTCTGTGGTTATTCCTCACTTCGGAGTGCTTCGCCTTTTCTAAAGTCTCTGCATGGTATTGACACTTGGTACTGGCGCACCTCTTCCTCCAGAACACCGAATCTCACGGCTCTCGTCGCTCACATTATCGGAATCGTCGACATCACATCTCTGCCAGTCATCGGCGTGCTGTCTGCGTGCTGCACACAAATAATCACCCACGACATGTCCCGAGATAACTCCTCCCAACCATTAAAATATGCCGCCAGGCACTCAGTGAACTGCCGCACAGTGCTGGTTGTCGTGTAGTGCTCACCCGCCGTAGCCATCCGTAGCCCAAACAGCGTCACTGGTATCTTCACAAAGAAAAAAAAGGCGTCCACCAGCGGAAAGTTTGTGGCCCACGCTGTGTGCAGCACCCCGTACTTTATTTTACGGATCGTCTTTTCATATTCACTCGGCAGCAAACCCTCATCTCCCTTGGGATGCAATTCAGGGCAACTTCAAGACGCAGGGCGTTGCTTGACGTCCTGTTGGCGGCTCAAACTCCGTGAGTTTCGTCGCCATTGCCTTGGCAAAGGCACCCTCCGTGAACGATTTCAAAACAAACCATCCAAAAAATATTGGCAAAATATTATCCCTCGACGCCAACATCAGCCTCAAAAGCTATTTTATTCTGCTACACTTGGGAATAGTTCCAATGTCCGTTCCTCGAGGCAAGCAGATATCGGTGCATTGAAAAGGATCACACCGCCTGCGTATATTTCCCGAACAACTTTCACAAGCCTGTGGGACGGACCCTCAGAACACCATGGCAACTCACCTCCCCGTGAAAAGTACTCTTTCACAGTTACCTCGTTTATCGATTGCAATGCAAACCTCACCGCTCCACAGCGTCCATTAAACGCCTCCTCATCAAAGACGTGACGTGGAATCGATCACAAAAGATAAATGTGTTTTTTGACCTCTTTCCAGCATTCCGCTTGTTTCTCTTTGGTCTCATCACGCGTTATCCAGGCGCACATCGCCTTCACATCCACCTCGTCGGGGCAATTCACGATGACTCGCGCGGCTTGTAGTTGCTTCGCCCACTCATCATAGTTGGTTACCTTTGGGAATGGCACCGCAATCATGCCCCATCCAGAAGTAGGCGCAAAATGTCTCGGTGGCGGCGTTCCCTCCTTTGCCACACCGTAGATAATATACACATTCCTCCCATGCCTCCTCAAACTTCTCAACTCCGAGACGCACATGTCCTCATCGCCGCATCTTGTCACCGCTCTGGTGGTCTTGTCAGACACGTACGCATCTCCTCCACCAAAACAGTGGAATACCACTTGGAGTTTCTTGGCATCGCAGTGCAGCAGCTGGTAGAGGAGGTACGAGCCGGCAGCCACCGAATTCCCGATATCGGGCGTCCCAATCAACAAACGTCGCTCGGGCTTACAGTCGGTCCCACCGTGAGGGCTGGACCACGCGGTTACATCGCCCTTGACGGTCCGCCACGCTCGATCCACCTCACAGTTTACAAAAACGTCCTCAGGAAGATCCTGTATCGTATGACACGAGTACGGCCATCCCTTCTCCGAGGCAAGCACCATCAACACGGGAGGTGCTGCATCAAATTGCTGCACAGCGTCATTCTCTTCGATGGTGTCGTCAGCTTTCTTGTACGACCATGACTGCTCTGGCCTCCCCTCATGCACCTCCATTCCTGTCCCGTTTTCTTTCGCTCCACGCCGTCCGGAAGTTCCACCGCATGGCTCCGCCCCGCATTGTGCACAGACTCGTACAATCCCTCCAGTTTCTCCGGTGCGCTCGTCGTCGTTGGGTTCCTCGCCTCCTCGGCAGCTGCATCCAAGAAATGTTTAGTGGAGTTATGAACAGTTGCTTTTTACCTCCACAGCAGCCACCAACCACCCCGGTAGATTGTCGACACCCTTATCGCATAGCCTGCGTATATCCTCATCGAAGATCACTTCACCCTTTCCAGCTCGCCTCATACTCAAATAACGACCCGATGCCTGTATCTCGTTCAACGCTCCTTTATCACGGATATAATTCGTGGGGTCCCTGAAAAACTCCTCCGGCAAGACATCCCGATTGGTGTCCACAATGCCCCTGCCGTCCAGTTCCCTCGTAAGAAATTCGTTCAGCCTCATTTCATTGACGCGAACTCTTCCTTAAACAGTACCTCTTCGATATTAGTGGAAATGGTAAATTTCATTTCTTGCGTTCGTCTTAGCCTTTCCTCTGCCTCCCGCCTCGCTTCTGCCAGTACCTGCGTGAGTACTCCGTTTGGTGTTCTCCTTGCAAGAGGAGTGATCGTATCCTTTTCTTTCATAGTCTCGACGTTGCCCTAGAGAGAGAGCACACCTTCGTGAAGAGGCCTAGTAATGGCCTCCAGCGCTTGGCACGCAGTTAAGTTAAGAATTTCTTCAAGAGGCCGCTGGTCTTGTACGTAATCATCCGGCTCCCGAACAAACATCTCCATCGTCACATTGTAGTCTTTCATCAACGGCCGCCCTGCCGCCAACATAATTCCAAAGGAAATCACTCAGCCTCATGTTGGTGCTGCTCATGCTCCACTGCGGCCACACTCTACTCCCCGCCACATGTCGAGCCGCAGCGTCGGAACCATCACAAGAGCCACGGCGAGGTGCCATCACAACACCCGTGCGGTGAAGCATCCCACTCGCACCGCCCAACTGCGGCCAGCAGGTGCCGCTGGCTCCAAAGAACACTCGCGGCTGTTTCGTCCCGCAGTCCCAATGGCGTTGGGCGTGACACTCGCACGGCTCGGTGGTCGGTGCGCCATGCAGCCGCACTGCAACACCTGTCGGTGAAGCAGCCGAGGCCAACCGCCCCCGCAGCAACACGAGGCATGCAACCAACCCCAACACCGCCACACTATCGCCCTTTTTTATCGCCCTTTTCTGTTTTTTCACGTTGTCTGTCTGTTTGCCCCATCACCGACACCAAAAACAAGTGCACACCTTCACAAAAGGGAAGGAACAAAGAGAAAAGGAGGCACGATCCCACAGTCACGCAGCGGATCAACACTCTCGTCCACCCACCGCCATTGCCGCGCAGGGGACCGCAGTCACATCGCAGAGTCAGCACCACAATGTGCACCACACCATCGTGCAGTGAACAATGGGCGAGACGCGGCCATGCATCGCCCCGCTCCATTTTACCACCCATCAATTCTTGCGTGCCCGCACAAAGCAGAAAACAAAGCCAGAGTGCACACAAACCCAATCAATCCCCTCACTCGCTGAAGCACATCATTCGCATGGAGTGACAACATTTGGGGACACACCAGCAGTAGCAGAAGGCATGGAATCTCCCTGCCAACCCCGCGAAGAGACACAACAACTCTGCGGAGTCAAAGTGACAGTCCCTCGGTGCTGCCCGCAGTTCACATGGCAGGAAGAATTCCACGCACGCATAGTTCCGGACACCTCGCTGTTTGAGTGCACATCAACAGAACATGAGAAAAAAATACCTGCGCGCAAGACGGCAATTAAACACGTGAAAAGTCGGTCTGTTTTTCTCCGATGGCGCTGGCGAGCAGTCCTACACAATCCAATCAAATTGGCACGCCGGACAGGATGGCGTCCGTCAATCAATAAAAAAATGCAACACTGAAAGGGAGCAGAGAAGAGTTGGCGCATGCGATTGCCAGCGACAACTGTGAGCAAACCCGCCAGCACCAACTGAGATGCCGAGCAGCACGCTTGTGTAGAACCGGCCGTCAGGCAGAGAGGATAAGCAAAACAAAAGAGCAGCAAACCCTCTCGTTCAGTGTCTCCTGACCACGACACCAGAATCAAAATAACATGGACGACAAGAGCGGCAACGCCTTCTCCAAGACATCGTGTCAAGAGGCCGCAGGACCTCAGGAAGGGAGGAAGGCAGCGGCGGCAGCCACAGCGGGGGAGGCAATAAAACGGCTGGCAGGCGCCTTCGCGTCGACGCGCACACCACATCCGAGTGGACCGGGAGCACAGACCGAACCGCTCGGAAACACACGCATCAAATCCGCAAAACAAAGTCGCAGTGAATCGACAGGAACTCCCCGTCCAAAATAAATTTAAAAAGTAGCGTTTTTCAAGGGGGACTCCGCCTTTCCGACGACGGCACGGACGCCTCGCAGGAATTTCTTGCAAATCTCCCTTCGCAGGTCCGCATGAAAACGCAGCGGAATAAAAAGAGAGCGCAACGACGCAAAAAAATAATCCTCCTAACCGACCAGGTGGCAGGCCGCCCTCGCGCAAGCGGACAAAACACAACTTCACTCCGGTCTTGCGGTGGTGGTCGTCTCGCAACATTTTCTCCTTCTCGTCGCAGTGCACATCCCCCTCCCACAAATCATTTGTTCGGGCCATGTTCCTGCGGCCAGACATCTCGCTGCTGGATCCCGCGGCACAGTCCTCGGCGCAGAAGTGAGGGAAGGAAGAGGGACCGCAGAAGGTGCGAGCAAATCCGAATTCGGTGGCGGTCGCTGCAGTGAAGATTGACGTCCCACGCGGTGTCCCTTTTCTGGGTCCGGTCCTCACCGTGCCATGCGCTCAGCGTGCGGTGCGCCGGCCGCTCTGAACATCCACACGTGCTTGCGTCTCACTGTCGCTCCCAGCCCCGTTCGTTGGCTGCATCAGGAATGCCGCCATCCAGAGACGGGCATAAGGACGTTGCATCCAACAAAACCTTCAGAGGCACCCGCTGGGCCAACGACGACCGTCACTGCGAGATGTGCGGCCCTTCCGCCGCTCACCTCAAATCGCACTTCTACGCCTCCTCGAGCAGCAGCAGCAGCATAAATACACCGGTCCACTAGAGGCCGTCACCAGCCATTGCAGGAAGACCACTGTGCCTCAGTGCCATGAAACCCGAATTGCATTGACGGGCCACTTCGGAAAATCCTGTCGCATCCTCCCCCATTATGCGGAAACACATCCATCGTGCGTGTGTCCACCGCAGCCAAATGAATCCGGTCCAAATACCCTTCAAACCAAATTCCCCTTTCCTCAAGCCATTCCCTCATTCCATGCGCCCTGCCCCTCATCCGCACGTGCCCACTCACGCAAACCGCCATAGACAGATGGTGGCCGCCCAACGCTCCGGAAAAACATGCCCAGCACGCACGCGCATAACAAATGGCATGCGCAAACACACGGCACGACGGCGGAGAAGCGCACACCGAAAGGATGCGGCCCTCCACAGCAGTCGCAGCCCACCGCACGCATCACACCCGCAGGAAGAGTGACTCGCGGTGCGCGGTCCCTCTCTCCTCCCTCCCTTCTACCCATGGCCACGGAAGAAGACAACAGCAGCCACCCGCAACTGCCAGCATGCACTACAAAAGAAGCATTCAAATCCACTGCAATGTGTGGTTGTGTGCGTGTGTGGTTGTGTGTGCCTGCAGAAACACAAAGCAAAATATCAGAAAAAAGGGAGCGGAGTACGTGGAGAGACGCACAAAAATGTACAGCGGAGGTGCGTGGCGGAAGCAACAAGAAGAAGACCGCTCAAACTCATGACTGCACTGCCGTCCAAGCAGTGGCAATCCACACAATATTTATTTAAAACAAAAAGAAAACCATCCCCTTCATCTTACACAAACCCCATCACACAAAATAATTATAAATGAAAAAGAAATCGTCCATTACTGTTCCGCACAAATTTGAAAATAAGAAAAATCGCCTGGCAGCCGTGTGGCCACACCGAACTGTCTGTATATTTTGTCCGAAAATAAAATTAAAAATATATTTAAATGTCTTTCAGCCGTCCGACCCTCTGCGTGTCCGCGCATCGTTTATATTTCATGGGGTCATCTGCGTGTTGCTGCTCCCCTCAGCCCTCTCATCGGCGCGTGAGTGCGGCCCGCAGAGCACAGTCACTCGTGTGTGTGGGGACTGAGAGAAGCACGCAGACATGACGGGAGTCGCGTCACTCCATCGGGAGAGTGAGCGCAGCAAAAAAAAAAAAAACACGGCGGCAGGGTGTGGCTGTGTGTGTGGCGCTGCGGGTGTCTGCCCGCCCTGGCCGCAAGAAAACAAAACAAGAGGAAAGAAATGTGTGCTCCGCCCCACAGGCCCTCGTCGCACGCCCACACGTCACGGCTCCCTCAGCGCGCCGTTCGTCGCGGCCCCTCCTCATGCGTGCAGCGGGCGAGGCGCACAGGGCCGTCGTCACGAGCGTGTCGGTGGGTGTGCTAGTGGAGCAGTTGGGCGGGAAACACACAGCACCCCTCACAGGAAGAGTGCAGCAACAAACAATTAAAAGAGTAGAAAAGAAAAAAACGTCCATAGTGATTGCCCCAAAAGAAAAAAAAAAGATATGGGGGATGAAAAATAAAAAAACAGACAAAAGTTAATAACAGAAAAAAAAATTTTTAAGGACACACACACGCGAAACACGCAAAAAAATTATGAATTACAAACAGAAAGCAAGAAAAGAAAATTATCTTAAGGAAAAAGTTAGTTCCAGGAAAATTAATTCCGTGCAGGGGAGGTCGCAAGTGCTCCACGCGGCTGCCAGTCACGCCTCACAGAGCCGTCAACCCCCACAGTCCCCACAGTCCCAACAGAAGCAGCGATGGCAGCAGTCCGTTCTCATGCATGGTGCCGGCATCGCTGTTATTCCCCTGCGACACATTTCCGAGACTGCTGCTGAGGGCCGCAGCCTTTACGTCCCCGTTCTGTGCGTGGATCTCCTCCTTCTGCCCATCCGTTCCTTCCGCTGCCTCCCCATCCGCACCTGAGCCCGCGCTCGCCCCAGGATTCACTGCGGTTCCATCGTGCCCCATGGCTTCAGCGTTAGGGTCATATGCATCTGCTGTGGCGGGAGTACCCACAGGAGTTTGTGATGATCCATCTCCCTGCACCGTACTTCGGTCTCCTGTCTCCACCGCTGCGTCACTGCCAGGCGAGGAACCGCCACCCACAGTTTGAGTTCCATCAGAAGATTCTTCTGACACCAACTGGGTTGCGGACCCCTCTCCTCCTGAGGAAGTCTTGGCACTGGGCACTGTTGGTGTGGATACACCGTTCACACCACTGCTCTCCATCGACTGTCTCTGTTCCTCCTTTCCTTGACCAGGAGAAGTCTCAATCGCGTCTCCTTCAACAGACCCGTCCACCTGAACTGGAATATTGGCTTTATTCGGGTTAAGCGCAGTAATCTCCGCTTCATCCAACGGGCGGTTGTACAGCAGGACGTTCGTCACAGTCACAGGCACTTCTTCTTTGTTGGCTGCGTTTACTCCATCCCCTCCAATGTAGAAGTGGGAGATCTCTTTCGACTCACCATTGCCCAATGCACATTCTTCACTCCCCACACGCTGACCATCGACGTACACGGAGCCCTGGGTGCCGTTCTTCAACAAAATCACCACGTGTTGAGGTGTCCCTGCCTCCCACGTGCTGCTGAGCTTCGTCGTCGTTTTGTCACCGCACAGCACATGCCACTTCTTTCCGCTGTCGTACGACAACTCCATAAGTTTGTTTTCTCCGTTACTGCCCGCACGCACACCCACCAACGGAATGGGGGTGTCTCCCTCCTCCGGCATTTTGTCGATGGACACCGTCGCCACAAGAGTGAAGTTGTAGTTCGCAAAGTGGTACAGCTGATTCTCCCCCTGCTTGCCAACAGGCCACTCCGCCCCTGCGCCACGCCCAGTGAACTTCACACCATTTTTCGTGCTGGCCACTGTTGACGCTGTTGCCCCTTCATCATTATTTACTGTGGCGTTCACGCCGAGGTACTCGTCCCTCCATGTGTTCCCAGAGAAGTTGCCCGACAAAAAGCCAACCAGCCCAGCCGTGATCTTAACAGCGCCGCAGACATCGCCGGTTGGGGGATCCTTCTCAGCAATTAATGAGGTGCACAGGTTGGAGACACGTCCGTCCACCTCCTTCCAGGTCGTCAGCACATCCTTCACACGCTTCAGCTTCTCAGTCAGAAGCACAGAGACCATACCAGGTGATGGTTTCCCACCGTCCTTCTTCTTCTTCTCGTACAGTGCAATCAACTTCTCATTAGTGTTCTCTCCACTGTTGTACAACAGGGAGCTGGCGGTAATCTCTTCGTCATCATCTTCTCCGGATACCGGCCCAATATCAACAATGTGCGTATTGTCCGTCAGCCAAAGATGGAGTTTGCCCTTTTCGTTGCCTTCCCCGGCATGCACCGGCAGAGTGACGAGCATCACATTCCTCTTATCACCATCATTTCCAACAGTCGCTGTGATGAACCCGCTTCTAACGAGTTTCACATTTTCATTTTTGTTGTTGCCCCACACGCGCGAGAGTGTCCCGAGGGCCTCCGTCCACGACTCCCCCTTGTCACCGGACTCGTACACCCTGCGAGGGCCACCAGCACACGCAGTCATCATGATGAGTTTTCCCTCCCTCCACTCCACGACGGAGGGATCACTGCAGCCACCGTCAGACATCCCCTTCGACAGCTTTAAATTCTTATTATCCGTGGAGGAGTATATGATCAGTGAGACAGTCTTCACACCCTCTTCAGTGCCCTCCTCCGCCTTCTTCGTGCCTTCCACAGGAAACACAAGAGTCTCATCCTTCATCTCAACACCCGATCCACCGCTTCCAATCAGCTTTGTCCAGGAATCGGGCTTTGTGCCAAAAAGTCCTTGCGGGGAATTTTCAGTATTTTCCCAGTCAATTTTTTTGTTATTTGTATCCCCACCACCACTGACGCTCCCCTTCACCAGCAAAAGTTCACAGCCGCCTTCATCACTGCTCAGACAATCTTTACTGCCGTACTGTCCAACAAGCATGTAAATATCATTCCCCTTCACAGCAGTTGTTGGTCGGCTCACATCCACTTTCTTCTCTTGACCTTTAGAAGCACCTTCCTCCAGTACTTGTGTCTCATCTTTGGGTTTTCCCAGAACTTCCTCCGGTGTCTCAGCAGTTTTTTTCGTGAGAAGTTGGGATGCAACGCCAGTAAAACTGACACCACCAGCCTCCTTCTTGCACTGCGCCTCGGCAACGGCAAACACGTCATTCCCCACTTTTAGAAGGCTGGGAGCACCCAACGAGTCCACAGTTACATCGTCACTCTCATTGATGCCCCTCCATTTAAACTGAGGACCAGACGACTTCCCCGCAACTCCCGCAGCACCACTGCCGCAGCACACCATCACGACGAGGAGGAGCACCGCAGAGTAGAAGAGATGCCGGGACATGTTGGGCCTCTGCCGCTCACTCTCTCCTCCTTCCCTCCTCCTCCCGCTGGATCCGGTCACGCGGCGACGGTTGTGTGTGCGGGGTGCCTCCACAGCAGCAACAAGTGAGAGCATATAAATATGTGTGTGTGGGCGGTGTGTGTGCTGTTGGTCCTTTCAGTGCCTTACAATTTCACAGTGGCGATTAGCGCTTGTTATTAACTTCTTTCCTTTGAGTGTGGGTAAGAGAGAGAAGTTAAGAAAAAGGAGTGAAGCAGTGAGCACCGCCAGCGTCCACAGTGAGTGGCATCATCATCATCCCCGCTGCAGTCACCCTCAACAACAACTCACGCACGCAGACACATGAAACGGGAAGGATGAACAGTGCAGCGGGAACACACAGCGACGGTCATCACCAGCAGCAGCAGGAGCCACGCCCGGCACCGTCCGTCATGCGTCAGCACACAAAAAGCAGGTAACGCCCGCATCCGGCAGTGCAAAAACAGAGGGGTGAGAAGAATGACCCCAAGAGCAGGCAACAACTTCACGCATGGCGGGCATCGTGCAGCCGCGTCAGCCAGCACCCAGCGAAATGAGAAGGCGTCCACACGCATTCATCCGATGTCACCGTGATTCCACCGCACTCACACACGCAGCGGCCTCTACATGTCAGCACGGGACGCAAGCCAAAGTATCTCCATCACCAAAGCACTCCTGAAGAGCACTGTGCAAATACCCATGTGACTGTGTACGTGTGTTGTGGGAGAGGAGCTAAAAAGAAGAAGAGCACAGGGAGGCACATCAGCACAGCAAGAGGCACAGCTGAATGGCAGCGATACATGCGGCACGGCCCCAACCTCAACAATCACGCACGGTGGCAGCACACACACATCCACAAAGCAAAATTAAAAAAGGTACGCCTCGGTAAATATCACTTAATGCTTCTTGTCATCAGAAGCTAAATCCAACATCAAAGCCGTCGTGTCATCATTCATTGGTTGCCAGTTAGATCTCGCCCTTTTTTTTTTTCCTTATCCTTTTGGTGAAGTCTGGTTGTACAGTTATTTCTTTCTCTTTGTTTTTTTCTCTTCAGAAAATCTCCCGCCCTTCCAATTCCCTCACTGGCAGTGTTCCTTTTGTCCATCCGCTTCCCCGCAGCAAGGAAGTCCCCAAACGGGTCCGCTGCGGACACGACACGCATATGTGTATGCAGTGCAAACGGTGAATAAATTCACTAGTCGAGACAATGGCATGCCGATAAGAGATTTATTCCAATGTTCCTGTTTTGTGTTTCTCTCATCCAGGTAATGCAGTGTGTATGTATTTGTATTAGGTGCGACCCACGCCGTCTTATCACACACCCAGTTTCTCTGGACTTAATTTGATCCCTGTCCCTTTATTCTTGTCGATTGCGACTGAGAGGCTCACAGATGCCATATCAGAGTTTACTGCTGGCCTCCGCCATAAAAGACTGGACGTCCTTCATCTGCTGCTGCGTGATCGCCCCTGCCTGTCGCCACAGTGGCAGCAACTGCGAGAGAGTGACGACCGCCTCAAGCTCGTACCCGAGGCTACCGAGAAGCTGCTTCGCCCCCATCTCACGATCAATGAGGACGACAATCGACACAATCTCCAGGCCAGCTGCCTTCAGTTTTTCAATCGCCTCCAACTTCGTCCCCCCGGTCGTGACGATGTCGTCGATGACCACCACGCGGTCGCCCTTCTTGTAATCGCCCTCAATGGCGGCCTTCGTGCCATACGACTTCGCCTCGCGGCGTGGGTACACAAGCGGGATGTTCATCTCAAGGGAGATGGCGGTGGCGATGGGGAGCGCCGCGTAAGGCAGGCCAACGAGACGGTCAAACTGCAGCGTTCGCAGCACGTTGGCGTACTCGCGTGCAACCAGGCGTAGAATAGAGGGGTGCGTCACCAGACGACGAAGATCCAAATATATCGGTGAATTCTTGCCAGACTTCAATGTAAAGTTGCCAAAACGAACACAACGGGAAGCCACAAGCGCCGCAGCCAGATCAGTGGAGCAAGCCTTGCCAAAGCGAACAAGATTGATGTCTTCACAAAACTTCTTGGCCGCCGCGCGGGGATCCTTCGCACGTGCCACAGCACGTGAGACGTTGATCAACAAACCGCTGCCATCGGCACGGAGGCCAGCGTTCAGAGCTTCCTTGAGATCACCGCCCTGAGCACCAATGCCAGGAACAAGAAACCACAGCGTCGGGGCACGCACTCGCACGCGGCTGAGAGCAATCGGATCCGTGGCGCCCACAACAAGACCAACGTTCTTGTTGTAGTTCCACACTGTCTCTGCGTGCTCTGCGACCGACTCGTACAGGTGGCGGCCGTTCACGCGGAGGCACTGAATTTCATTGGAGCCCTTATTGGAGGTCTTGCAGAGGACAAACACACCCTTCGATGCGTACTGCAGGAACGGCGAGAGGGAGTCGCCACCCATGTACGGGGACGTCGTAATTGCATGAGCTTTGAGATGCTCAAAGGCAGACTTGGCGTAAGCCTCTGCAGTATCGGCAATGTCGCCACGCTTAGCATCCAGAACAACGGGAATGTTGGCAGGAACGTGAGCAATCACCTGTTGCAGTGCTTTCCAACCCTCCTCACCAAAAAATTCAAAAAAGGCGGCGTTTGGCTTGTATGCGGCGGCGTATTCCGCTGTAGCGTCAATCAGACGTATGCACTCCTTTGCAGCTTCGGCTGCTGTCTTTGCGCGGGGATCCAACCCAATGCAGAGCAGCGTCGACTTTGCCCGCTCATTAAGCATGTCAAAGAAGGCCATTGGCATAAATCCCCTTCTCTTTTCTCTTTTTGTTGTTGTTGTTGTTGTTGTTTCTCGCCTTATCTTCAAATTCAGTGCTGATGAGGATAAAGTGATCCTCTTTTTTTTTTTCCTGCGGGCACGTTGTGTCACGTCTGATAACTGGACGCCGTGTTGCTCCTTTGCTCTCGGACTGCAGCCGCATTTTTAAGCAACGACGGGAAATCAATTTATAAAGGAAAAAAAAATCAATAAAACAACATCAACGCCACGTAAAGACCTGAAGACTACACGGCATTACAGCCGCTAGGCGTCGTGGCAGCAGCACTCCAGAAGGAGCTTACTCCACCATCCCCCTCCTCCATTTCTCCTAATTACCCACCCCGCGGTCGTTTACAACCCGTGAGGGCAACGACACCAATACCATAAAAACACCTAAACAGCCTTGCCAACAAGATGCCAGTTCGCGTACGGCGACCATCCACACTTGGATTTCAATTGAGACTCCTTCACAACCCATTCCATGGAGAGATCAAAGAAACGCTGGCTTTTCTCCGATAACCCTAGGCCAAAGATACGGTTGGGGTTGGTGTGCATGAGCCGCACAATGTCCCCAATTGTCAGTCTTCGTGCCTCAAGTACCTTCGGCATTGCCGCTGTTGGGTGCGGCCAGCGCCCCGCACAAACTGTAAGAAGCAACGGAACAACCACCTCAATAGAAGGCATTCCACTTGGCGGGTTCGTCGCGTCGCTTTTCTCTTCCAGCGTGTGTGGTGCGTGGTCAGTACCAATGCAGTCCACTGTGCCGTCCAGCACACCCTCCCAGAGCCGCTCATGATGCTCCGGGGGACGCACAGGAGGATTCACCTTCACCCGCGCCCCACAGCAACCATAATCCCCCGTCGTCAAAAACAGATGATGCGGCGTAACTTCCGTCGTGACATGCAGCCCCTCTGCCCGCGCCTGACGGACAAGCTCCAGACCCTCACCTGTTGAAAGATGAGCGACATGCAGGCGTGTGCCGTGACGTCGGGCCAATTCAATACCGTAGACGATGGACGCAGACTCTGAATGAACCGGGCGTCGCAATGAGTGCGACGGCGGCCCTGTGTAAGGGTTCGCAGAACAAGCTTCGTCATTGTGCGTCGCGTGTTCGCAGTGCGCCACGAGCGGAATGTCAAGTTTGCCACAAAGTTCAAAGGCGGCCTCCGTCACATCCGCGCTGCTCTTGAGGTTCCCGGTGGAGTTGTCAAGATAAAGCTTCAGTCCGGCACAACGGGCCTTGAGAGCCGCGTGTTGCGGTTGTGTCCACAGCGTCTCCAATTCCTGCAGATGCTCGTGGGCGGTAGCACCAAAAAATAAGCGAATGTCGCACAATTTCTCCACCGCCTTGGCACGACGCACC
Source organism: Trypanosoma cruzi (assembly GCF_000209065.1). NCBI lineage: Eukaryota > Euglenozoa > Kinetoplastea > Trypanosomatida > Trypanosomatidae > Trypanosoma > Trypanosoma cruzi. The sequence continues at coordinate 152,215 of NW_001849561.1, forward strand.
TTCTCAGCAAACGCTGTGATCGTCTGCGTTGGTGGTTTTGTGTTGGGCATGTCGCACACCACACCGATTCCACCCGCGTAGGCCGCCTCGGACTCACTCCGCATGTCACCCTTCTGCTCCAGGCCGGGCTCGCGAAAGTGGACGTGGCAGTCAACAAGTGTGGGCAGTTCCACCCGCGCCATGGACGTCATTTGCATGTCCCTCCTCCCTGCTTCACTACCCCCAACGCCAAATGCCCTCGAGATAATCGCCGCAAGCCACCCCGCACAAAAAGACGGTTAGGGGGAAGGATGCACGACAAGGCAACAAGAACGCAATAAACAAAAGGAAAATTGATATGGCTCGCCCGCAATTCACCTCCCCCTTTAACCCAACAGCCATCACCCGACTGCTCGTCATTGTCTCCCTCCACAGGAAAAAAACAAAAAATAATTTAAAAAAAAAACGAAAGAATAAGAAAAAAAATTAAATTAAATTTAAAAATATAAAAAATAAAGATAAAAAATAAAAACTTTTGCGTTAAAATTTAATCCCAAACACCGCCTAAACCCTTCACCCTCTCTCCCTCCAACCAATACTTTTTTCCCTCAGTAGGAAACACCGCAGCACTTTCACATGCCACGGTGGTAAAAATGCTACTACCACTTCATAATAGCATCTAGCTGATTTACTAAATTGCTTATATAAAGCTTTATCGCATTCTTGCTCACACTGTAACACCCTCTCATTCCCCCTTTATCCGCATGTATGCATTTCTGTATGAATATGTAGCCTCACTTATGCTAAATAAATGCCTATTATTTCTGCCGGCATTTTGCAAACCACTCGAGACCGCAGCTAAAACAGCATGCAGATAAATATGCACGTGCATTCATATGTTTTCTTCGGCCAAATATATATATCCCTTCCTTTACCTCATAATTTTATGTTTTACAGCCTCATCGTGGCGCCCGGACCAGACGCGTGGTGGTGGAACAGGGCAGCAACACCATGAAGTCTGAGGGGCACGTGTTGCCGTAAAAAGTACGTGCCATCGAAATTATTCAAGAAAATAAAAACAAAAAAAAAGCATATATAAATATATATATATGCACTTTATTTTTATTTTTCTCACCTGCTTCTTTTTTGGCCTCTTTTCTTCGTTGTGCCGCGCACCCAACGGCGTTTTTGTGCCTCCACGTTTTTCTTTATTTATTTATTTTTTCTTTCAATGCATGTACGCCTCAGGCACAGATGGAGACGCATGCCATGGCGAGAGAGTCACTGACCTAACAACATGACACAAACCGAGCTACCCTCCCTCCCTCCCTCCCAAAGTGAAAATAAAATGGACGTCGTGCGTGGGTGAAAAGGAAGACATCGTGACCAATCCATTGTGTCAAAAAGCAAAAACAACAAGTAACTAAAAAAATAAATAAAGTCAAATCCAAAAAAAAAAAAAAAAAAAAAAAACATTTTTTTTTTTTTTCTGCTTTCCCTTAATTTTAATCCTCGCTTTTGTTTATTTCTCCGTAATTTTATTTTATTTTCTCCGTTTCAGTTTTCTTTATATCTATCGATATATATCTATATATATATATATAAGTATTTATGTATGTATGTAATTTTTAAAGAAGCACTCGGTGTCACCACTGAACGTCGCTGAAAGAGCCATTGCCGGGTTGGAATACATCTTCCAGCTCCTCCTCCGTCATAAGCTTCGCCACACGCTTCTTCGCTGGCTTTCTCACGTGTGACACCTTCAAGAAAATGACTTCACCCTGATTCAGCTCAACTTCTACAACACCGTCCACTTCGCTTGTAAGGTAGCGAATAGCCTCCAGCGCGGACTGCGTATGTCGCTCCATCAGGCCCTGCGTTGCCAGCTGTGATGCTAGGTGGCCCGAGTACAAGCGGAACATGTCTGCCGCGCCGCGGTCAAAACAGACATCGTACAAGAAGCGAAGAGCCTTTGAAAGCATCGTCATCCCAGGCGTCTCGTACATAACCCCTTCGCGCGTACGCACCAATCCAATTCCATTGCGGCCAGCAATCTCATTCGCCATTTGAAGTGCCTGCAGCGGAGTCACCTCTTTTCTGTTGATATTGGTGCATCGAGCACTGCGAAAGGTGAGAGAACAAAACTCCGGCACAGAGAGGCAATCCCGCAATGGGCGCACCATCTGCGGCGTTGGCATGCTACGCGTATCTGAAAAACTATACGTGATGCCGCACACACTGCTGTGTGACTCAGCTTGAGCGATTCTGGCCTCCACCCCGTGCATGCGCAAAAAGGCAATCTTGTGGGCCTCGCTGGGGAACTGGTCCAGTAGACTTGGATCACGCCATGGGTTGTAGACGCCCATTTGTGGGAAAAAAGTGCGAACATATCGCTCAAAGTTCAGATCCTTCTTTCCCCGAGAAGAACTTTGTGCCACAACCGTCATATGGCGCATCCGCATGGCTTTAAGCAAATACAAGCCCATAACATGCAAGCTTAGCTTCTGCAGATGCCAGTTGTTCGTGTCATCGTCAACCATAGCCATCACCATGTCAAACCCAAGCTCTGCCATCTCAGTGCGGAGGTCGATGAGCTCTACTGGTACTCCAATCGAGCGGAATTGTTCGGCAATCTCCTCACTGTTGTTTTTTATGCCACCAAGGCATGCGTGAAAACATGTCAGTGCAATTTTCTCCTCCCTCAGACTTATCGCAAGCACTTTACTGTCATTCGTGGAGGTGATACACAGACCGACCTTGTGGCGGTGCAACATGGTGTAATTGTCATTCTCCATTTTGTTATAGACTCGTGGAACGTAGTGGCGAAATGGTTCAATCTCAATCTCTTTCACATCCATATCAAGAGTCTCACAGAACATGCGCACCACATTGGGCTCCGTAAGCAGGGAGTGATTGTAATCCACCGCAAGTCGCCGAATCCAATAGTCGGGCGTGGCATTCTCCTGCGTGCAACGCCGAAGCATAAAGTCCTGACGCTTATCACGAAGCTGAATGACAAGATCAAACTTTTCCTTTACAGCGACCGCCGTATCAAACGTTGGCTCGCTGTCCTCATGACGCTGCGTCAGAACGGTGTGTGGAATGCCATAATCCGCCAGCACGCGTGAGGTCTGCTTCGAGGTAAAGACGGGAAATCGATGCGCGATGCACTCAAAGTAGGGGCAGAGGTCCTCTGCCATTGCGTCTACATCGCAGCTGATAAATACACCACGCTGTGGATACCGGAAGTTCTGGCAGAGCATCGCTTTGAGGAACACCTCCTTCTTGTCGCGCCCAAAAACGCCAATCTCGCCCGTGGACGCCATCTCCACCCCAAGAATAGGGTCCGCACCGGCGAGGCGATTAAATGAGAACACAGATGCCTTGCAGCCAATGTGTGTCATCCTCGCACGTTTGATCGGCACGAGGTTGGAGTCGTGTTGAGAGAGAAAAGCCGACACCATCACGGCGGGAAATGATATGCCAAGCGTCTTTGACACAAATGGAACAGAACGCGAGCTTCGAAATGTTGCCCTCATCACACGCAGTTGTTTATCCTTCGTGAGAAGAAA
>NW_001849561.1:155865-176615 GCF_000209065.1 Trypanosoma cruzi
GTGGCATGGTATTCATCTTCCCCCTTATATGTTTGTAACATATGATTCTGTAACAAAATAAGTTTATGCAGCTTATTAAGAAAAAATAAATTAATCCTTGTCATCTCATGTATCGTCTCCACGGAAACACCCTCATGGAGGGCTCGGCAAATCGCAAAGATGCGGTCTGGTGTAGGGACCTTCAAATCTTGCATATAATCCCAATTCTTCTTTGCCTCCAGTCTTGGAGGGACATCAAAGCCCGTATGTGACGGATCCACCATGCGTAGTGCCTTTTGCAGTGCCTCCTCAAAGGTGCGACCAATCGCCATCACCTCACCCACACTCTTCATCATAGAACCAATGTTCTGACTCACCATGTTGAACTTGCTGAGATCCCAGCGTGGAACTTTCACGACGATGTAATCCAAGCTCGGCTCAAAGCACGCCATTGTTGTCTTGGTGACCCCATTCGCAATCTCAAAAAGGCCTTTGCCAAGAGCAATCTTTGCCGCAACGAGTGCAAGTGGGTATCCTGTTGCCTTTGATGCCAAGGCGGAGGAACGAGAAAGACGTGCATTAACCTCAATTACAACATAGCGGTGTGAACTGGGATCAAGACCGTATTGGATGTTGCATTCGCCAACAATACCAAGATGACGAATAATTTTAATAGATGCACTTCGCAACATGTGGTACTCATCGTTCGTCAACGTCTGTGAGGGGGCAACAACGATGGATTCACCGGTATGAATACCCATCGGGTCAAAGTTCTCCATGTTACAAACCGTGATGCAGTTGTCGTAGATATCACGCACCACCTCATACTCCACTTCCTTCCATCCAGCCACACTCTCCTCCAACAGAACCTGCGGCGAAACAGCAAGTGCCACACCCACCTTATGACGTAATTCTTCTTCATTGTAAACAATGCCGCTACCTTGACCGCCAAGGCAGTATGCTGCGCGCAACATTAACGGAAATCCAATGACCTTTGACGCTCCTACCGCCTCCTCTATCGATGTCACAGCTAATGACTTCGCTACGTGTTCGTTAATCTGTAAGAGTGCATTACGGAACAAATCTCGATCCTCCGTTACGGTAATGGTAGAAATAGGCGTACCAAGAACCTGCACATTGTATTTCTTGAGAATACCAAGTCGATCCATTTCCAGACCACAGTTTAACGCCGTCTGACCTCCCCATGCCAACATGATTCCATCTGGTCTCTCCTTTTCAATGACGCGTTCCACAGCTTCTGCGGTGACGGGTACAAAATAAATTTGATCCGCCATTTCATCGTCTGTTTGTACCGTCGCAATGTTAGGATTAACAAGCACGGTCTCTATACCTTCTTCACTCAACGCTTTAAGGCATTGCGAGCCACTGTAGTCAAACTCGCCAGCCTGTGCAATGACAATGCCACCTGCCCCCAATACAAGAACTTTCCGGGGTTTATATTTAGAGGCCTCCTTCACTTTAGATTCTTTTACATGTGCAATAAATTCACCAAATAGATACTCCGTATCCTGCGGACCACAACGTCCTTCCGGATGAAACTGTACAGAGAAAAACGGCTTTGTACGATGACGTAATCCCTCATTGCTATCATCATTAGGGTTGTAAAAACACTCCTCCCACTCATCCTGAGAAACGGATTTAAAATCCACAGCAAAGCCATGATTTTGTGTCGTAATAAAGACATGTCCATCGGAACGGCATGTCGAAGGTTGATTCTGTCCACGATGGCCGTACTTCATCTTGTATGTGGAACCTCCAGCAGCAAGTGCTAAAATCTGATTTCCCATACATATACCAAAGATCGGTTTATCTTGCGTAATAGCCCATCGAACATGTTCAATGGTTTTTGTGCACATCTGTGGATTACCTGGACCGTTGGAAATAAAAAGGCCATCGTATGTTTCCTTTGTGATATCCCAGTCATGTGGTACCACAATGAGTGTCACATCATACTTTAGCAAACACCGCAATGAGTTAAGTTTCACACCCATATCAATGACAAGAATGACAAGTGTTCCATGTCCATATGTAGAGCGTGTCTTTGTGCTGACTTCAGCTACTAAATGACGCATATTAGGATCGACAAAAGGTACATCTTTATCATTGACAACTACTTTACCAAGAGCTGTACCCATCTCACGTAACTTTAATACGATATGGCGTGTATCCACCATCATGATGCCTGGAATATTATTTCGTCGCAGCCACTGTCCAAGAGTCTCCCACATCTGCCAATGTGCCGGCTCATCGCAGTACTCTGAAACAACCACTGCACTCACATGTATTTCTCCGCCCATGCTCTCAAAATATTTAGTCAAGCCAAAATGATCCGTCTCAATTGGAGGGATGCCGTAATTTCCGATCATTGGCGAAGTCAAGACAAGAATCTGTCCCTGGTAGGAAGGGTCAGTCATTGCCTCCGGGTACCCAACCATGCCGGTGGCAAAAACAACTTCACCCGCCACACTCTCCTCGTAACCAAAAGAGTAGCCTTCAAAACATTCACCACCGTGCAGGACAAGCGACGCCTTCACTTTTTCCTCAAACATTGTTTTACTTTTTTATGTTTTGTGTTACTGTTGTTTTTTCCCTCTCTGTTTGTTTGTTTGTTTGTTTCTTGGTTGATGTTGTTGACTTAAATATATATTCTCTTGTCTTGATTCGCCAGTTTCCTGTTGATGCTAGTGCTATTTACTTATTAATTCTTCTGCTCTCTCTCTCTCTTTATCTCTTTTCTTTCTTTATTCTGCAGAACTCTTCAAATGTTGGTGGCGGGCGTGTGTTTACGCGTCTCTCTCTGTGTGTGTGTGTGTGTGTGTGATGGAGACCCCCTGCAGTCCTCCTTCCCCCCCCTTTTTTTTTTTTTCCTTTCGACCGCCTCTCGCTCGCTCTCTCTCTTCGCTGCGGAGGACACAAACAAAAATACGAAGAAAAGAAAAGGAAGAAAAAAAGGAAGACGCGTGTAAACTCTTCCACACGCCCATCCGTAAATCTCCACCGCAACAGGCGAAGAGGAGGCGGGAGGAAAAGCCTTCATAACGTCCACACACGCGGACACTCGAAGAAACAGGTGGACTGAAAGAGGGGGGGGGGGGGGGGGGGAAGATGAGAAAAAAGAAAAAAAAATTGTAAAATAATCTCACACGCAATAATCCAATTCAACGCCAATGACGCTCACAACGGCAGCGATGAATTAATAATAAATAAATAAATAAAAGACCCTACACACACACACAGAGGGAGGCAGAGAGGCAGAGAGAGAGAGAGACATGTACACTCACATATTTATATTGGCGATGTGTCTTTCTTTCTCGCCCTCTTTTTCCACTGCCTTCTTCCCCTTTTCCCTTCTCCATGTGTCTCTTGTTCTTTTAAGGGAGTCCCTTTTTTCCTTTTTTTTCTTTTCTTTCTTTCGTGTGTGTGTGTGTGTGTGTGTGTGTGTTTTTGAATCGCCAGCATTCCTGCACCTTCAGTCAATTTATCCTTCTTTTTTTGTTTGTTTTCTCGTTTTTGTCTTTTAATTCCGCACGTCCTTTTCTTTTTTTTTTTTTTGATCGTCGATTTCATTCTTTTTTTATTTCAGTCATTTCCTTCTCTTTTTTTTTTCTTCTCTTTCTGTTTGTTTGTTTTCCACCTCACTCCCTCTCCATCTCCTCCCGCCGGCGCTCTCGAAGGCATTCGCCCACAAAAATGTCTGCATACAAATCACCAGGGCAGAAAGAGAGGGGGAAAGTGTCTGTGCGTGTGTGTTTGTGCACATGGTGGCATTTCATACATGCATGCATGCACGCAAACACAGATAGATAGATAGATAGATACACACAGAGGGGGACAAAAAACAATAATAATAAACGCATTCGAGAGATACGTAAAAGTTCACATAAAAACAACAACAACAACAACAACAACATGGAAAATAAGTAACAAAAGTCAAAGAAAGAAGAAGAAAAAAAAAAAAAAGGGTCAGCGTGGGCAGCAAAATACACTCATATATATATGTATATATGTATATATATATTGCACGTAATGTCGGTTCGCACCGTTACACGCGGTGGTAACGGCCGCCGTAATATGCTTCGTAATTTGTTTCATGTTGTATTAGACATGTCACGATCATTCCGAGAAGAGCAATACTTGTGATGGATAACCCAATCGGTAGTACTTCCTTCAAATGTTCTTTGATTTTCCCCATCACAACGGATTCACATGTCACGTTGTATCCATTGATTTCCTTTTGATCCTCCTCACTGCAGGTTGGGCAGATGATTTTAGAATCAGAGTTGTTATTCGAAGTATGAGGCAGCATCTCAGCCGTATTTACATCCCCCAATGCCCCTTCTCTCAATGACAACTGGTTTCCTTTTCGGATCAAAGGGTTCATAAACTCCACATTTGAGGTGTTGCAAAGCTCCTTCCAGCCAGAACAGTGAAACTGCAACTCCAGTGAACACATCCCCTCCGCATTACTCACGGCAGCTTTATCCCAACCCGTCTGCAGGTTCACTCGATCCGTGCTGACAAGAACGTACGCGATGGAGCTGCTGAAGGCCCCCAAAAACACCACAAAAAGGTAAATAAAATACAACACACGCAATAAAGTGTTACGGGTGCAAAGTGCAAAGAAGCCGAGAAGTGAAAAGAGAAGAAGTCCACTGAAAACGGAAATGTACGCAATGAAAATTGCATGACACGACTGGCATAAGTTTTTCAATGTTTTTTCCATTGTGCTGCGCTCCAGTAAACCAACGGCAAGGCCTGCAACAGCTCCGGCTGTCAGTAATATATTCATCCCCATCAGCAGCGCACGAAAGAAACGCAGGCAGCCGCTGTCGTGGCTCTCCACCCAGTAATACGCATTGTACGCAGGCACCGAATGCATGTTTAGATGATGTTGTTTTTATTCAACCCTTCTTTTTTCGTTTTTTATTACTTTTATTTTCCTTTTCTTTTCTTTTCTTCCTCTTTGTTTGTTCTTGCGCTTCAGCGTCACAATTATTTGTTGTTGTTGTGTTTTTTTTTTTTCTTCTTCTTCCTTTAAAAAAAAGAAAATGGGAAAAAAAAAGGAAAAAAAAGATAAATTCACTTCCTCCAATTCCTCTCACTTCCCACGGTACATATATTTATTTTGGTCTCCTTTCTTCCTTGTGCTTCTCTCTCAATCCTTCTAAACCCTCGTGCCAACGCAGCGCCGCCCCCCCAACACGTGAAGTGAAACCACCGCCGTGTAACCAGAGAAATAACACACACACACACACAGAGAGAGAAAAGAAAAAAAAGTGGAGAGGGAAGGGAAGTAAATGCACGCATGGAGATGTTATCACGTGAGAAAGAAAGAAAAAATAATAAAAAAATAAAAACAATAACAGGCAGACAAACAGTCGCACACCACACAAAATAAAAGGACAATTACATCATAGGAATATATATATATATATATCGCATCCTGGGGTTACACATGTCATCACTTTACGGCGGCTGCATGACGTAATGTACAAATGAGAGCAGCGCCTCATCCAACTTGGCATCCGGCACATCCACACCCGAAGTTAAATGCACAATAGGGCAAAACGCAGCCTCTCCACAAGACCTTCGCTGGCACGTTCCGGTAATATTCTCCTGAGCCAAGGGCGACAGTTGACGATGGTAGTACAAAACCTCATAGAAGAACCAGTAGCGAAACTCAAAGTATTGCTTCTGTAAAATGGAAATCCTGTCAATATTCAAATCCCCATTAGCCGTCACATCACCAACAGTAATTTGATCAAAATCAAAAGAAAGAGTAGTGTGCTTCAATCCATTCCCATCGGATTTAGCCAATCGTGACTGTTGCAGTGTACGTGTGACGTAAAGAGGATCCTTCACCTCCATCCATGCGTACGGCGACGCCGCGTGCCCGCAGTTATCACCAGTTGGTGGGATTGAAGGTGAATGCTGCAGATACTCCCGCTGCAACCAAAACCGCTCATAGTCACCCGTCACGGAAGGCAACGGGGGAACATACTGCAGGTTTGAAAGCAAATACGCAAAAGATGGAGGAAGCACGGCATGACTTGTATTGAAAGCGGCAAGCCGCAAAAGACTCTTCCGAGAACGAAACATATGCTCAATACGCTCTGCATAGCCTTGATGGCGCAAATGACGACGAGGCAAACGCAAAAATCGCCTCAAAGAAGCCGTTTCTTCGTCAATGTCAATCAGAAGAAAATAATCCAACGCATCGCAGACCGTTTGATCCAAAAACAAAAGAAACCCCTCGCATATAACATATATAGTTTCTTTATTTTCACACCGTTCACTCGAAGCCACGGCCTCCGTGGTGTATTGGAATGACGCCGCAAATTCCCCCAAATGCTCTCTGGATGAAGCATCTAAAGGGGAGCCTCGAGACGAGAATTTCGCCAATGACCCAGCAGGCTGAGAGCGCAAAAACGCAGACGCCCCGGCCAGATCTTGTAGACATTCAGCGGCAGACAGACCATCGCTCTGAAGCCGTTTTCGAATCTCACAGAGAAACCTCGCATAGTCTCTGCTGCGTATGCAACGTGGGTCTTCCCATGTGCCCAACGCTTCACATGTGGCCTCGTCAAAAAAATCGTCAACAGCAATTGGCCGCAGCGGCGAGTTTAAAAGCTCCACAAGGCGATTCGCCAACACCGTCTTGCCGGATCCACTGCAGCCTGACACCCCAATCATCACAACATGTCTCTTGGGAGACATGTCTTCTACATCCCTCGCCCTTGTCGACGTCATTTCCCGCCCTCCACGACGCTGGTCTTTACCCACCCAAATCCCCCCATGCACTGCACGTGGCAATCGGCAATAAAAATAAAAATAAAAATAAGAAGAGGAAATAAGAAGGTATAATTGTTGGCAGAAATAAATATAAACAACGGAGCAAATGATAGGAAAAAGCAAATTATTTCAACCCATCTTACTTTCCCTCAGACAAATTATTATAACAAAAATAAAAATTAAAAAAAAAAAAAAAGAAAAAAAAAGTTGTTCCCATTAAAAAATAAAAATAAAGTCACCAAACAGTCACCAAGTATATGTTTATATGGCACAAAAAAAAAAAACAATACACATATATATCCGTCAAAAGAAAAGAAAAAAAAAAAAGGTCTAATCATTCCTTTATTTATCTGTCACATTTTACCCCATTTTAAATATAGTCATGGCGAAGGATGGCTCGACACACCCAGGCAGCGAAACCATTTCCATCTGAAAGCTCCAGCGAAGAAGATGCTGGTTGCTTCAATTCATCTGTGCCGTGCTGATATAAAACCTCCAATTCAACCTTCACCCGCAAATGTTGCATTTTTAACGCCTCCTCATACCAAGCCTTATCGGCATCATTATCCTTCCATTCACAACCCTCCCTTATGCCATGCCATCGAGACAAGAGATTTGCCATCATTACGACATCGCGTTGACTGAAGCGCTGAAAGGGAAGACGAGGCAAAAGACGAAGTGGAAAAGGCTCCGAAGCCACACGATTGTCTGAGCCAACAAAATTTGGTTCACGTCCTTCCGCAATGTGATGAGTTCGCAAGCCAAGCCAGTGAAGAGCATGAACTGCGACATATTGGCTCTCACGCATACCACCCGCGCCATATTTGTATTGCTGCAAAATAGAGAGTCCACTTGGGTTGTAGTCCACAAGCGCCACAAGCGGAACACTTTGTGCGGCTCGATGCAAATTGGACAAGAGAGTTCGCGCTGCAACTGTAGGAAAACCATGAGACGTGAGCAAGACACATGGAAGCCGCTCGAAAATTCGCTCCTCCATCAGTCTAAAAAACACGGCATGCTTCTCCACAACAACGATGTACCGCGTCTTTCCATGGATTTCAAAGCCAATGAAGGGGACGTTGTCCTTATTGGACGCAGCTGTGCGGTCCACATCGCCCTGAACGACGCGAAGCTCTTCTTGTGTCGTCGGCAGCGGTAATCCCTCCGATCCGTAGCAGCGCAAATCAACGCCGTGAAAACTTATTGACCCGCCAACACAGCCACGTGTTCCGGGAACGACACCGAGCCACTGCCGCGGGATGCCAATTGTCTGCACAAGCTGCTGGATGGCACGGTTAATGCAACCCTGGTCAGGAATAAGACGGGCAAGGCGGTAATAAACATCACGTTGCGTGCTAATAATTCCGCAGTGGATATTTTGGTACAGAAGGCGGAGGACCAAAAGCTGCAGTCTTATCACACGTAGCCGACTTTCCCGAATTGTCGACCGCCGCGTCGTGGTTACAATCTCGTGAATCGTCTGCAGTACAAAAATCTCCATGCGACGAACAGCCTCAGCTGTGATTGCAGCGGGTGTGTTAACCGCCACAATGTCGGGGCCTATAAATTCATCCTCGGATGAAGCGAGAACGGGCCTCTGTTTCTTCTGTCTTGTCAACCGCTTTGCAACAACTGCTGCCGCGGATGTATTCGATGATGACGGAGACGATACGGCAGCCTCCATCGCTGTCCCTTTGCTAATTGGTGAGAGAAGGGCAGGCAGTGCTCATTATACGTCAAGAAGTGGAAGCCACAAAAAAGGGGGGAAAAAAAAAGATAGAGTGAAAAACAAATGCAAATTGAATACAAAACGTTTAATCACGTGTACAGGGTCCCTCACATGAGCAGCACCTTCCTTCATCGTCCACCCCACAGAAATACACGTAAAGACAGACAGACAAAGACAGAGAGAGAGAGAGAGAGAGAGAGAGAGGGGGAGAAAAGCAAAGAAAGAAACGCACCATCATTTACCCGTGTTCTCCTTTATTTTATTTCTCCGCCCCTCATTCATCAACTCTCCTCTCGAGCCCTCTTCCGCATATCGCGCTGCCGCTGCGCCCACAGCTTTGACACGGACTGGGAGAAGTCCACATGAATGCGGTGGTCATCCACTAGGGCCTGGTCCATCTTCTTGAACGCTCTGTAGCACGCCTCAACCTCTTCAAACTCCACAAAGCCGTAACACAACGAGTTGCCCGTCTTGCGGTCCCGCACAACATCCGTTGACACGACACGACCATACTGCGAAAAGCACATCCTTAGGCCCTCGCCAGTTGTAAGCGGGTTAAGTTTACACACAAAAAGCACATTTTCCGGCGGCTTCAGTTCTCCAGAAACATCCGCGATGCCGTCTAACAAATTCAGCATAAGTGTCCGTGTCTCATTAAGTTTGTCTTGACGCATCCGCATAATCGCCTGATGCCTACTTTCACGTTCCTTTCGAGATTCCGCACGTGGTGCTTCATCATCGGAACTAAGATATTCACCGTGGTAATGCGGATTGTACTCCACCGACTGCACTTCGTCCGTTTCACCGCTCAAATGATATTCTTCTTTCGACCGATTCTCATCAATCAAAAAGAAATCGGTGCCCCGAGATCCTTTCGCCTCACCCCCTGCAGTGGCAATATCTTTCATAATTTTAATGATCACACGATTCGCGGCCCGCACCGTTTCTTTTCCAGCCCAGTGTAGAAAGCAACCGGCAGCCGTAAGCGTCAAGCCTAATGTCTTCTGCTGCGAGAAAGCACGACTGTCACCAATGCCATTATACCAGACATCTGAAAACATTTCAGTCCCTGCTGTTGGCAAAACAGTCGCATGTTTGATGCGTATAAGTCGAGTGGGACGGGTCCCAACGGCAGACGCGGAAGATAAACGTTGATACGGAGCAGCTCGTAACTTTTCAATGACGCCAATGCCCTCACGCACCTCACCCACCACCATGAAACGATGTTCAAAGTACTCCAGGTGCCGATTCCCCAGTGTGAACACAAGTGCGCTTTTCCGAGCACTGACGCCGTCAGCCGTGAGATCCGCCTTCGGTGGCACCTCAAGCAGCAGTAAGCCCCGACGATTAATCAGCCCCACTTCCCCTGTCTCGGGCTTTGGTAGAAACTCCACGGACACCTTCCCGCTGCGCCGCTGCAGTTGGGCCGTGTACCTCTTCATCCGCTCCCATTCCACCAGCATGAGGCGATCCACATTAGCTGCCCTTCCACTCCCACTTCCCTGGTTGTTTCCACCCGCCCTTTCCACACAAGAGTAAAATGTCGATCCTTTCAGAGCCTCTACTGGGTGTGAGAAGATGATTATGTTGTCAGGCACCACCTCTGTCGCTATGCAGCCATTAAAGTACTTGCAGCGGCACATGTTGACAATTTCTGCTGTTGCAGCGGGACAGTCAAGGCCGTAAAGATCAACTACGAACGCGCCAACGGAAGTCTCAATGAGCACGGCTGATGTCACCAAAGGACGAGATCCCTTTGAGTCTTCCTTTTGCATCTGTGCCTCTGTATATATAAATGTATTTATCTAGGTGCCACGGTCCCCTTTTATTGATTTAATTCTTCCTGTTGGTTCCGTGAAGTTGTGAGAAAATGAAGTCACCTCCTTCGCTATGTAATTCTTCCGATTTCTCCCGTGGAATCAGACACATAAAATCCCGCACAGCTTTCCGCCTGTACTTTAGTGAATGTATTTGTGTGTGTGTGTGTGTGTGTGCGCGTATGTTCCACCCCCCGTCTTTAGCAGTAACATTGACGCAAAAGAAAAGCGTGCAAACGTACCAAAAGATATACAAAAAGAAAAAAAACAATTTGTGGCAAAGTCCATAACTCGGAAAAAAATCAAGAGGCAAAAACAATTAAAAAAAATAATAAAGGTACTAAATGTAACAGCGGGAAGAAATTTAAAAAGAAGTAATTGGGAAAATGACAAACAAACTGTACTACTCCTCTTTACGTACTTTTCCACAATTCACAACAAAAGGGAGAGTGCAAGGAGTAAGGGACCTCATGTGCGTTGGACATATGTTGCTGGAACCCACTCCTTAAAACACACCGGGCACTCTCTCCGCTGTCGGCACCAACTTTGTATGCAGTGATCGTGGAACGTGTGATCACATGTCCCACGTACCACGTGGCATTCTTCTACAGGGTTCCCCTTCCCGCGACATCCCAGACAGCATTCCTCTAAGTGCAACTTGCACACGAGGCACTCAAGCGATCCAATCACCGGGTGCTCGTACGCAAAGAAAAGAAGTGCCTCCTTCATTATGACGGGAATACTACACTCCCTCTCCGCATTGATGCTCGTACTTGCCATTGAGCAGCTAGAAAACCACAATAACAAAAAAAAACTGTGTGTTCTCACGATATAACCATGCAGATAGCCGGTGCAACGGCAGCGGGATGAGTCCTTCTCCTTCCTCTTTTTTTTTTTTTTCTCCTGGACAAAACACACAAGAAATTGAGAGCAAAGAAAACCGACAGCTTTGCCAAAATCCGCCAGAAACATGAGATCATCGAGTCACACATAATGAGAAGAGGCAACTGTTTGAATGTGACATTGGAAAGAATTAACGCCGCTGGCATCCGCGAGCCAAGAACCTTTTCATCGAAAAAAAAAGAAAAACGGCTCCAAAACCTCGGCTCACCTCGACTCGTGTCCAACCCACAAGCATGGGAAACAGCAAAAACAACTGAACCTTTTTTAATTTATTCCCAAGTTTGTTGGTTGCCCTTTGGACTCCTTTTTTAATGGTTTCTTCCTCTCGGTTGTTGATGTCGGTTTTCCTGCAGGTTCTTTCTTTTTTTTTTCTTCTTCTTTTTACCCCGTACCCTACCAGCGTCCATCTCGCTTTCACCACATGTCATATATCGTTCCTTGTGGTCTTGGCAACCTTCCACTCCCTTCCGCAGATGGGGCACTGCGGGCGCTGCCGCACCCACCTTGAGATGCAGTGTTTGTGAAACACGTGATTGCAGACGCCCCAGACGATGAGACAATCCCCCGTGAGAACACCGTCCCATGCCAACGACGCCGTCGCCATCGCGGACCCTAGTGGTGGCGGATGGTGCTCTTCATGCTCGTGTTTAAACTCTGCAACTACGCTTGATCGATTGCGTTGTAAACTGTCGCGCTCGTTTCTGTTATTCCCCTCGTCCGCGAGGCTGGTGGTGTTGCCGCTGCTAATACCTCCTCCCATGCCACAGCACTCAATGCATAAATCCGCTATAGTACTCTTGCAAATGGCACATGTCCCTACCTGCACATTCCACGACCACACAGCGACCATGTCCCACTGTTTTGCCGTAATACTGCAGGCATCTCCTTCGCAGGTCTTCGACACATCTTCAGATGCATTGCCATGTAGCACCGTTCTCTCCATGCAGCCGGGCCCTAAAGAGCAACAATACAAGTCTGAAAAAAAAAAAAAAGAAGACAAAATCATTGGAGGGAAAGCAGTCCATCCGCATCTCCCCTGCGTCAATAGACCAAAACTCGTTTCACAAACCAAAAAAAAACAGAAATACAAGTGGGTGCACATATATGGCAAACAAACAAAAAAAGAAAATACTCAGTAAAATCGACTATTCACGTCTTCTAAGAGTCTATCATGAGCTCGTGAAATGCGAGCACGTTCCCACTGGAGACGCTCCACTTTCAACGTCATCTCCCGCAATTGCCGAGACTTCTCTTCGTCCTGCGCCAAGAGCTGCTGCACGCGTTCGTTACATGACAATGCTTGCTTTTGGTTCATCCGCACGGCCTCCTGCAGATGTTCAGCTTTAGCCGCCAGCACCTCAGCCTCGCGGTCACGCGCCGACAATCGCGCCTGCACCGCCGTCAAACGCTCTTGCGAATCCGCAAGTTCCTTGCGAAGTTCATCCCGCTGTCGTTCCATCGCAATCATTGAGGCGTTCGCGCGGTCTTTCGATGCCTGCATGTCACGCAGTACCTCATCAAAGTGCTGCTCAAGCTCGTGAACACGCTGGCGCTCCTTTGCCGTGTCGTTCTTCGCCTCGGAACGCAGGCGTTCACATGTCTCTTCGGCTGTCGCAAGAGCGCGGCGCAGCTCTTCCATCTTTTTAAGAGTTTGATCCCTCTCCTGTCGGGCACGCTGCAATTCACTGGCGTGGCTCTTGCACTTCTCACGGAGCACACGTAGTTCCTCCTTCATACGGTTCTTCTCAGTGTCAAGCTGCTCATAGCTTTGCTCCTGATCACGCAGCTTCTGCCGCAGTCCCTGCGTTTCCCGCTGCGCCTCACTAAGACGATCCGCCTCCTCGCGACGCAAACTACTTGAAAGTTGCTCATATCGAAGCAATGCGTCGTCCCTCTGAAGCTGCAGGTTCGATAGCTCGCTATAGAGACGTTTCAGCTCCATTTCTTGAGCTTTTCGTGTCTGCGCCTCCAAAAGCTCTGTAGTTGTGCGGAGGCTCGTGGCATAGCGACTACCTTTACTGCCTGCGTCCATACGAGCCAACTGCGCACGCAGTTTCTGCACCTCCATCTCCTGTGCATTCAACTGTGTGCGCATTCCTTCCACCACCTCTCGGTGTTTCTCCTCCACAACACGTAGGTGAGCCACATGATTATCGGATGACTGGCGCAGCGCCTGTACCATTCTATGCCGTATTCGCTCCAACTCTTGAAGCTTGTCCTCGTTTTCTCTGCTTAACAGCTGAAGCTGGATGCGTTGCAACTCCCCAAGTTGCTGTGTCTCCTCTTTTTCATTTTCGATTGTTTTGAGTCGACTCTGTGTCTGTTTTGCCTCCTCCCCTAATGTGACGGTGTCCCGCTGAAAATGTGCCACATCGCCTTGTGCCATGTTCAGCTCTCGCTTCAGCTGATCCACTTCTCGTTTTAGAGCGGCCTCCGCGTCAAGTGAGCGGGCCAACTGCTGTCGCACCAGTGCAGCTTCACGCTCAACCTCGTGTTTTGCGTTTTCCAGGCTGTTGTGTTCTTCTTGTGCCTGCATGCGTAGCTCCTTCAGTTGTGCCTCCGCCATGCGAACGGCCTCACGTGTCTCCTCCAGCTCGTCGTTGGCCGCCTGAAGCATCAATTTCAACTTGTCCACTTCCCGCTGCAGTTTTTCATTTTCCTCCTGCTTCTCCAGAATGGTGGCATCGTAGCACTGCAGGAGTGGAATAGCAATATCAGGGTTCTGCATTCGATCACGCATCGTCTTTACTTCATTGTGCGAGAGACGCAAAAGTTCCTGAATCTGACTCTGCAGCCGCATATTCCATTCCTCACTCAACTGAATTCGTTTATGCAAAGATTCCACATCATCGGGAAGAGTTGCCATTTCTGCCGTCCACCACTTCCCCCCTCCCTTTGGCTTTCCTTTTCTATGGAATTTATCCTGTTGTTGTGGTGGTTGTTTACGTCTCTCACGCTATATATATGTATGTATGTATGTATGTATGTATATCGGATGTTATTCGACTTCTTCCTCGCTCGTTGCTGAACGTTCCGAGGAATGTTTGCGGCACAAAACAAATATTCCACCTGCACAAAGAAGACACTAATGAGACACAAACAGAAAACGCAAATCTATGGGTGGTGTGCCTCGGTATATATATATATATGCGTGTGTATGTGTACTCCTACAACAGAAGTCAAGTATAATAATAATAATAATTATTATTGTTGTTCCGCAGTGAGACAAACAAAATAATAATAACAAATAAAAAGAAAAAAAAGAAAACGAAGCAGTAGCTACAGGCATTGTGTAAATACACAAATGCGGTTCCTAATTCACTGCGTAAATAAACAGAAAAATCAAGTAATAATCATTTACACGTCCACAACCTCATCTCATCTCCCTCTCCCTCTCCCCCCTTCGCACAGACAACCACACAGGAAGAAAGAGACGACAAGGTTGCAGGCGAACGGCACCGCCCCCACACCACCATTTCCTCAGAAGACCATTCATACACTCCGCACATCCAGTTCCGTGGAGTTATGGAAGTGAGGCGGCATTCCCCGCCGTGAGAAGACCCCTCCTTCTCTTCCTCGCTCGCCGGGTCCCACCTGAATCACGGCCTTGGGAAACACAACGCCCCGTTTATTCCGACAGGTCGCCTCCGTCCTGAGCATGTTGACTGCAGTCGGCATGCTCCTCCAATCGGTCTGCTCCGCTCCAAAAAGCAAAAGTAAAAAAATAACACGCTCTTCTTGCATGAGAGCAGTTGTCCTGAGCGCAATAGCAGAGCAACCAGAAGGCAAACACACACACACACATTGGGACACCCAAATGTACACTCCCGCGTAAACTTCGTGGATTTCCAAGGAACATCCAGGCCCATACCAGTCCTACCCCAAAAGGCCTCATGCACAACCATTTTTCCACGGCCCAAACGCAGTCTGTCCCATCCATTAAACATGTAGGCTTTGTTGTTGTTGTTGTTGTTGTCCCTCAGTGATGTACATGCAGGCTGAAGTTACTCGCGGTGTTATAATCTCCAATCCATTTATTCCTCCTCCTAAATCATCTTTTGCAACGCCTCGGTTCGGCATTCCAGTAGGCATCAAGGAAGTAAACACATCCCCTTCTTTTTTCCTTCTTTTCTACATCTTGGCAACACTCCACGGCATCACTACAAAATAACCGTCACGTCAACAAGATATAAAATAAAGTTTTTTTTAAAGACGCAATGCAAAGCAAAAAAAGCAATTTTCCCACTATTCATACACACAGAGAGAGAGAGGGGAGAAAAAAAAAAGAAAAGAAATTGAAAAGGCAACATAAATAAAGATGGAAAAATACAAATCGTGCTCGATAAGTCCAAACATCCCCAGTGGGTTAAAGGCTGCACAATCATTGCGTGCTTGTGTGACCATAAAGTTTAAATCGACTTATCAGAGTAGAGAACCATACAAGAACAACAACGAAAAAAAAAAAAAAATTCCCGCCTTACTAGCAGTAATGCCAAACAAAGAAACACAGACACACGCAGTCACAAAGAGCGAAAAGATAAAGAGATCAAATGCGTAAATATATCGGTTAACGCCTTTTCTTCTTCTGCACCACAACGGTAGCACCAGGAGGAACCGTGGGTTTCACCTGCATCGGCGCGGAAGAATCTGGGCGACGCAAGAGCGCTGCGGCTGCTGCACTTGCATGAGGTGGCCTGTACGGTTGCGGCTTGGAAGATTTATCTGTCTCCTTGCGCGGAGAGGCTGAACGAACAGGATACAAACGCGTGTCTTGAGTCTGTACCCAATGCGCCCCATAAAGCATGGGATATTTCTGTGTCAGAAGATGTTCACCGTTCTTCTTAAAGAACACAAGTTTGTTATCAATACGCAGACGGGTAAAGATAGTGGCACAAAAAAAGTTATGAGAGTCGGGTGCCCACATTTGCACGCTGCTCTTCTCGTTAAACTCACCAATCATTACCGCCGCCTCAGAAGAGGATGCTGCCACTGGCTTTGGTGCCATCGGTACCCTCGTGTTTTTATCCTTGTGAACATTTTTCATGTTATTGCTGCTGTCGGAGGGGTGCAAATTGAAAAAGACAAAATCCCCCGCAAGATTCCCTGTGCCACCCAATGCACAATAACGGCCATTTGGCGCCCAAAGAATGGTATTCCGCGGCGCCTCACCAAACGTCATAAGCGCCATACCCGTCTTATCATATAATGTCGTCTTGTTGCGTGGCATTGTGCCGTGTATCACCATTACTTGATCCGTCGTCGGACTCCACTGGCAGTCATGCACAGACTCCCCGCTGGGGAACTTGATCTCTTTTATACTGCGGCCCATAACATTTACAAGGAAAAACGCCACAGTGCCATAATAGCTCCTACCGCTCTTGTCACTCTCAGATTTGACCAAGAGAGCAATGTGGTTTCCAGAGCCACTCCAAAGCACTGTTGCAGACTCCGCACGTCCAAATGGCACCTGATAAATCAAACCCTCCAAGAGATTAGGCAGCCGATAGATAAAGAGCGTGCCTTGCACTTGTTTGTGGAATGGCTTAAATAGGGCAAGAAGAGAAATACTTCCTGGGCACATGGACAACTCAATTTCCTTGTCTTGCGGTAGTTGAAGATCCATCTTGAAGAGCACCGGTACCTCACCCTTTCGGAGATTACCATCCATTACGTGAAGAAATCCTTGCACGGGTCGAACACAATACAATTCGTCACTTGTCCACACCATGCCAGGCCAGCGGGCCTGTACGCAGCGACGAAGCACATTTCCTGTATTCACATCGTAGAGAACCATGTTGCCCTCCGGCCGCCTGCTGTCCATCATGGCATATGTCACAAGTACAGTACCAAGCGTTGAGAACGATAGCGCCACAACGTTCCGCTCCTCCACCTCAAAAATTTGTTTCAACCCCCATAAATATTCATCTTGCGTTGGCACCAACTCGCTGTAGCGCACATGTGTCGTCGTCGCATGGGCAAAGGCGGTCTGTTTCACAGGATTAAATCGCACCTCACATTCGCGATAATCGCCCGTCATAAGAGTGCCCTCCACCTCCGTCAGTGTGCGCTGCTGCTCTGAAAAGGAGGCGACAACAAGACTGTCGTCTTTCCGAAGAATGACGGGAAGAGATGCGAGAGCGGGTGGCTGCATGAAAACGGAAGGGAACAAAGAAAAGTTTAATGAAGAAGAAGAAAAAAAAAAAATACGTTCTCTTCCCTAAGTACTGTTCAACAGCGCCAAAAAAAAAAGAAAAAAAGAAAAATATATTTACGCAAGAACAAATAAAAGTTACAACAGCAACACGGAACAAACATGTCTACTGATTCTCCACACACACACACACACACACACACAAACAAACAAACAAACAAACAAACAAAGAACTCTTTTTTGTGAGCATTTTTAATTTAAAAAAAAACGTTCATTGGTGGCATTCCTTTTTTTTTTTCTTCCACATCCCAAAAATTCTCAATTCAAAAAATCTCTCAAAAGGGCCCCATTTCGTCTCTATGAGCCTCTTTTGTGTAATTTGACCCTCCCGTCTACTTTTGCTGCGGCCTGGCACCACTCGGTTGTGCTCTGCGGCATGCCTCCAACAAAACTCCTGGAAAAATATGGGAGGAGACGCCAGGCAATTTAAATATATTTATATTTATATCGTTTCACCTTCGCTGCACAGGCATGCACACACACAAATGTCCAGAAAACAAAACAAAAAAAAAAAAAAAAAACGAACATGTCGTCACGCAAAAAGGCACAAGATAAAAAAAAAAGAAAAAAACAAGCCGATGCTATTGAAACCAACAATAAAAAAAAAAAAAAGTGATATTCATATCGATACCGTCACAGCATGGAAGTGAAAAAAAAAACACATATACACACATGCATATATATATATATATGTATATATATATGTATGTGTGCATTGGATAAAAACGTAACCTCATATTTCATCCTTTAAAATCTTCCCCCCCCCCCCCTCCCCCCGTATTATTCGAAGCAACAACCCGCTCGTGTTTCTTTCCACTGTTACTCCTCTTATTGTCTGAAGCAGCCCTCCTTTTCATTATATTTTTGTTGTTGTTGTTATTCTCTTCTTCTCTGCTATCTTGTCGTCTCTAAAAGCTCTCTATCTCTCTCTCTCTCTCTCTTTTTTTTTTTTTTTTTTCCTTTTCTCCACTTCTCTTGTTTCTTCCTCTGTCTACGTTGACACCATCACCCTTCTGCTGAATCAGATGGAATGGCACTTCAATCTAAAATAATAATAATAAAGGCATGTAAAGCCTCCATGTGACATTTGCACACATGTACATCTGCAGGCCAATATGCATGCGGACCAAAACACACCCTCACGTCTTCTCTCATTCCTGAAAAGAGACATAAAGCAAACCAACGCCCTGCATACCGGTTCCATACAACTCCCGATAAAAAGCTATTACGCCATTCATCTCCTCATACACTCCCACTTCAAAAAAAAAAAAATAATACAAAATACAAAATAAACTCTAAGCAGTCCCCTTTTTTGAACCATTTCCTCTCATTGCTCTTCGCATGTCAACTCGCCTCTTCTCAAACAACGCCATGCCCACTATACCTTTGTAAAACCAAGGCAATGTATATATATATATCGAGAGAGATGGACAACGGACGCAAAAGAGCATGTCATTCCTGCTGTGGAAGTGGCAGTAAAATTGGGAAGTTGGCTGGCAGTGGATCATCCGCCCCGTAAGCCAACAAGTAAGGATTCCACTTCAGAACTTCCTTGATAGAAACGTTGTACTGTAAAGCGATGGAATTAATCGTATCAAAATCACCCCAGTTTTCGACAGGCTGGTAGGATGCTTTTGGAATAGGCGACAACTCATTGCTCTCAAGAAGACCATTTTCTACCGAATCTTCTGGTGCAGAATTCAGGGTCTGCCGCCCATGTGTTGGCCAAGGCACTGAGCGCTGGCATAATGCATTCTCCAATGCGCCCCCCCGTGCGTCGTCATATGTCATCTGAATGTTCGTTCGATTCGGTTGCGGTGACAAGTTCGGAGTGGGTGTTGGCGTGGAGTGAAAGGAAGAGGATTCAGTCGTAAGGGAAAAATCAAAATCGTCGACTCCCGGCCGATTTCTATATTTCAAAAGCGCATCGTTACTAGAAGATGACACGATGGTCTTACACTGTGTAAGGGGAGACTTTCTGATCCTCGACACGCAAGGATGACTACTTGGAACGGCCTCAGATGGCATTGTGTTCATCTCGGCAGAGTTTTTAACACTCAGCATGCCCTTTGAAGGCTCCGTCACGCTAAAAGCGGTGGAAGAAACAGCGGAAGCTGAAACATTGGCAGGTGTTTTGATACAGTTCGCAGAATTCACGTCTTTTTTATGGCTACGGTCATGAATATCGCTTGCAGTAGTGTAACTGACACAATTTTCTTTCCGTTCCAAGAACGATCCCTCAGGGGAAATAGAAGGCAGTTGCATCAATAGTCCCTTCATTGAATCCGCGCAGTCCATAAAAGGCTCACAGGGTAGAGGACTCTCTTCGCGTCGTGTCACCGTGGATTTCTTATTCATAGAGTGAAGATTTGCCTCCTGAAGAGCTGGCAATGGCGCCAAAGGTATAGGGAGCGCTGCACACACCGTGTCATCTGCGTGATGTTGCGTTTCTTTTGCATAATGACCAGACAATGCTTTGTCTGTGCCATTTTCATAGTGGGGCCGCCGGTTCAGTTGCGGCTTCATCTTAATGTACGTGTTGTATGGAAGCACATCCTCATCGTTGTAAAACGATAGTTGTGGATTGTAGCGACGAATCTCATCCACAGAAATCCCATGCTGCGTGGCGATGCTGCGAATTGTCTCACGGCGGCACTCTTCCCCTCTCGTTCTCTCACCGTGCAGCGAGACAGTCTCAGTCGCGTCAACCCACTTATTCTTACCCGCAGACGTTGGGTCACTTCGCGACGCGTCACACCCCTCCTTCTGGCGCAATTCGCCTGAAGAAGAGAAGGTGGGGGAAGACACGGTGGGCCGCCCGTGTCGACCACCGGCATCCGCCAGTCGCATCGGGAACGTCCGGCGGTGTTGCCGCTCCACCACACGGCGGGCAATTGCCGTGCTTTTCGCAAGGCTCAATTGCAGCTGTGAGGCGTCCTCCGGCGCCAGCTTGCGGTGCGGATCTAGCTGCCCGAGGACGTGCTGCAGCTGCTCTATCTGGTACCGCACACCGTCCATTTGTCGTCCTACAAACACGCCCACACGCCGAATCCGTGTTGTCGTGATCCCTCCCCTTCTTTTTTTTTTTTCTTCTTTTGATTTCTCTCGTCACCCTTCAACCCTGTGTGTCCGTGCGCCCGACTGACAGAGACGCACACCAAGAAAAGAAAACAAATGCAATGAGAAGCCAACGCAATAATAAACATCTTTTGGAATATCGCCTGAGATGAGTACCAAATTACCAAAAGTTACTCCGCTCGTAAATCGCTGAGCCTCACACACCTTTGGCAATAAAATC